>NW_009952478.1:561494-567971 GCF_000747805.2 Chaetura pelagica | reverse complement strand
CTCTTGTTACAAGAGATTTTTCTCATAAATCTACTTGCTTAGTTTTCCAAATGGTTTCTGAGTAAACAGAAAACAACACTGGATAATGAATATAATTTTGCTTCGGGTTTATTTTGTGTGACTGGTAATGATTCTGGATGATTATTCTGGTATATTTCTTTCTATTTTAGTTTTGTTATAAAAATGTTTCAATTATGTATGTCATTTCTTGAGCTGGCAAAAAGTTACCATTTAGAAATAACCTTAATTTACCAAATGCAGCGCAGTTTTAGTAAGATGTGGTTTTGTTACATGGAAACTCATGTAATGTTAAATAATTACGTTGTTGAGCACATGCACAATACCATAGATATTTAACATGCTTATTGTTAGTATATATGAAAAATAGATTCAAACCGTGTATTAGAAAATTCTTTGCTGGACTGAATTCTTATAACTACAGCTACTCCACAAAGACATTTTATGTATTTACTGCTTCTATTTTCATTCTACTTATACACACAGTTTATCTATGACACTTGTAATTCACAAGCTGCCTCTTAAGTAGCATAGTAATTGAAATCTTCCCTTTAATTTATTTGTTCATAAGGGTACACTGCCTCTGTAAATGTTTTCTAACCAAAATCTTATTGGATCATTGACAATTTGTCTTTTTGTGAGAAGAAGATATAAAGATGCCTTTGTTTGTTTTGGTTTGGTTTGGCTTGTATTTTTTTTCTCCAATGAAAGGCCACCAAGATTATCTCTGCAGAGGTTTCTAGTATTTACTGCTGTGTTTGCTATGTGCCCAACTTTGTTTATATTAAGTGACCTTTAAGTCTCTAGTTTAAAGCAATAAAATGAAAGCTTCCTGTCTTATTGATTTGGTGAGGCCTATTTTCACACTAATAAAATGGAATCCAGTTTACTAAAATACACTTTTAGCTGATGTCTGTAAATGAACCTGAGTCTTGACAACTTTGGAAGAGGTCAACCTAGAGTAAGTAGGTCATATCTGTGGTAAATCAACTTCCAGGAACAGATCACTGGACACTATAAAACTCAGGAGTGGTTTTTTAAGAGACTGACTTGAGCCTTCCTTAACCAGAAAATAACATCTGACCTTGGCAGTGAAATTTATCACATTTCAATTAAAGCCTGGCAGCCAATAAGCAATACAACGCGCTGCTGCAACTGACCTTATTGCAGGAAACATATTTCGAAAAGGCTCAGGTAGGCTGCCAGCTCTCTTGTGAATATGAAGGATACACAGCACAAGTCTTCCTGATGGTGTTTGAGATTTATTAAGAGCCTCATTATCATTCTTTCTGAATAAGGAAATCATTGGTTGCCTAATGATGCTAATAATGTTGCTAATAATTGAGTATATGTTTTTCATGAATGTACATGTAGCTCTGCTCACATCCTGTGCTTCATGAGGAATGACAACTGACTAATATAACAAATATCTATACAGTTTTCTACAATATTAAATCTGAGAAGAAATGGAACTAGGTTGTGTCCTGTGTGGTGGTATCTCCCCAAACAAGAAAGAAGGAAAAGTTCACACAAACCATGTGACTTGTGAGGTAAGGCTTTAAGATTTTTTATTTTATTTTTTTCCTATTTTTCTGAGAAGATTATAGCAGAGGTTTTTTTTATGGAGTATGCAGTGTGCCGGAAACAACCCTGCTTCTGCAGGTCTGCAGTACTGGAGCAGGACAGTCTTACAAAACATTTGAGTCTAACATACTGCACTGCCTTCCAGACTCAGTGGCTCAATGAAAACAATTTCACATGCTTTCTGCTGGCCGTCCCCAGTCATTATGGTGGAAGCTCAGCTGCTGATAGGAGTCAGCAGGGCTTGAGAAAGGAGAGTGAGAAATACCTTCATTTTCCCTCAGTAACATATCCTATTAGCATATCTGCTAATGAGAAACCAGTTCACCTTCTGTCAGGATCTTGGAAGAAAGGACCTGCTGCAAAGCTGACAGCTGCTCCCCACCCTCTTGACACCCATGGCCAGCCAGGATTTTGGAACATCATGTGACTTCTTTAGGACACTTTCTTAAGATATGAGTATCTTCTGATATGCTTATCCAGCAAGCCAATTTTAGGTCATAAGAGTTTTAGAGTTACATTTTCTTCAGCAGTTTTCCAGCAGTTTTCCAACATTTTTCACATTTAAATATTTTTTACTTCATCAGTTTTTTAATCTGGTCTTCAAAAAAAACCTCCAACTGTTCCATCAGTGATAAAGACATCCCCTCTGCACACACATGAACACACATAGAACTTCCAGTACTATTGAAATAAGCTCACTAGTAATGATTTTCTGTAGTTCCTATTGTTATTCTAATAGCCATGTACAGGCTGCACAGCTCAGATCCTCCCTCTCACAGGCTGTGTTCTGCCAGGTGCTTGCAGGCAGAATTACCATGAACAATGGAAGTACATTGCATTGAAAGTTTGCTATGGTACAAATCAAGTGTCTGAAATATATATTGCTTTTAACACTTAAAAATGGTAGCAGTTAATATACTGCAGAAGTGCATCCCATAGTGCTATGGGAACACACTGTGTAGGCAAAATGAATGATCTCAGTTTTGGGTTTGGCTTTTAAGGTGCTGAATTTTTTAAAAGATCTATTCCTGTTGCAACTAGTTGCAAAGGGACCACACTAAAGTCTGACAATAATGTCTCAGGATTTGTATTTCATCACTCTGATCAGAGAAAATAGGCAAGTTACATTTTCTTATGCAGAGCTGTGTTTTATCCCTGTTTGCTATCAGGCTATATTTATTCAAAACAATTATGATTTTACATATGCTGATATTTTTATGACTGGTATTTTTTCATGTCTGCTCCTGGCAAGATATAAGAATATTCCTTTTCCACTAGATGTGGACATTTCCCTATGGATTTCCAGGAAAGGGCCACATTTTCCCAGGCTTAATTTACTTCCCTGTGCTGACTTCAATCAGTTCCTGACATTTTGTGTGCTCATCCTGCATAGCTTTTCTAAGAATATGTGACCTCACCTGCCCATTAAAGAAAGAGAACCAATTCTAGTTTAAACAAAAATTTAATGCAAGAAGTTTGTGTGTTTTACATTATTTAGTGTCTCAGATGAGGTCACTGGAGAGTGCCTTCTGATTTTATAATCTATGAATATATAGTTCAGATTATACTGAATCAGGACTAGACTCAGAGGTTCTTTTGGAGATCCAAGAGACACAGTGGACTAGTGAGACTGTGGCAGCAAGCAAAGTTAGCAAGAGGACTAATGGGATCCCACAGCAAGGTCCAAGGACTGAGATACTGTTTCCTCCCAACATGCTGCAGACCCTGACAGCAGTCATTTGCTGGCTGAGATGTAGGTGGGATACAAAGTGGCATGTTCACGTCTCTGGGCTCTGTGGGATGGTCCTGAGAAATGGTTAAGAGGATACTAACCCATTGGGGTGTATAAAAGGCTGGAATGAGAGGGACTGTTTCCTTCATGAGAGAGGACTGTTAATTCTATGGACCACATGGTTTGATAGCCCCTGCAGGGCAGTTGCCACAACATATTTTTCACCTTTGGAAATAAACTGGAAATACTCAGGTGCTGGCTTCTCACTGTAGTTAACCAGCAATCTGGCAAGATGAATTTGAGGAGTTACTGAAAATTTATGTCTGAATAAATGCACCTTCTAAAAGACAGGAGACTGAGAAAGAAAGCAGGGAAGGGAAAGCAAAAATTCTACCTCGGTGATGGATTAGGCTCATTTGCTTTTTAGCACATGGGGCTAGCTTTAGTTGTCTGCTAGTCCATTTCAGAGTGCCAGGCAGGCATTCAGCACAGTACCAGGGAAAACAGAGAGACATCACTCTGTGGTTCAGATTGCATAGTTGTACAAGGCAATACAGAGTCATGAGGTGACTCTGCTCTGAGTCTCTTGCTGAACTGACTCTAAAGTAATTACTGTTGCATTGAAGAGCATTTTGTTCCGACTAGCAATGTGCTAGCCATTTTTAAACTGATTTAGCCCCACCAGCTATCAGCTTCATAGTAAATGAATATATATATATCTATATCTATCTATATCTATCTATCTATATATATATATATAGGGTTGGGCTGTTTCATTCTATATTAAATAAGTAATAAATCAAATTCACACATGAAGCAGCACATGTTTTCAGGTTCTGCTTCATAAAATCACCCTAGAGAGGCCTTGTTTCCAGGGAAGACATTTTATGCAGTATGTGTCTATGCACTAGTGTGCCATTATTAAGATACAACCTTGCAGAATCTTCCCACAGGATGGGAGTGCTGGTTTCCTTTTGTTCTGTCTTGATTTATTAGATTCTATTATTTATAATGTGATTCATGCTTGTGTCTGAACCTGTGCAGACTAGAAAGAGTGCTATTGGGGACAATTATTATTGCCTATATTCTGTATTATAAGCATTCCATGTAGGGATGTAAGGGGTAAAAAGCCACTCCATTATCCTTACATAGACAACATAAAAGCAAGCCTTCATCTGCTGAGCAGAAGATCTGCTTCCTTTCCTGCTCTCTTGGGCTTGTACATCCATTAAGTAGTCATTGGATAAAATACAGAAGCAGTCCTGGGACCAGAGTTGTGGTCCCTTACCTCACAAGTGAGTGCCCTAATCATAAAGCTGGAGCATCACACTCACTCTTGTGAGCTCTTTTTGGCTGAATAAATCTTGAATTCCTCCTGCAGAGTGGCACAGATTCAGCAGAAGGAATATGCCTGCCTTGCCTCCCCAGGAAGCTTGTATTCCAATGTCTTTAATAGAAATTTGAGCACCTGCTGCAGGATATGGGATTGAATCTGTATCATACTTCATTATTAAAAAAATAATAACTTGATCCACTGAGTTGCAAAACCAGCTTTTGCTTTCTTTGTACTAAAGATCAAAGTGGCTGATGCAACAGTACTTTAAAAAGATGCATATCCTGTTGTGGTATGTTAGGCTTACTCACTAAAAATGGACACAAGCTTGAGCCTCTCTAAGGGAAAGTTAGATGGCTGGGAAACTTCAAAGTCACAAAATAGTTTATGAGGTTCAGACACCTCCAGAGTTAGCTACTGAGAATAGAGACATAATTTAGGATTCAGTGACTAACTTCTGCCCTAGTCTTGCTTGCTTTAAATCCTTTATGGGATTTGACCCTAATATGGTATGGGCCTCCTTTAGGACCACTATGATTTTGTAGTAGTACTATAGAAAATTGGCAGATACTTAAACCCATATTCCCTCCAGATGAAAATAGCTAGTTGGAACAATCCCTTCCTACTAAATTTGCAACTTTATTATAATTTTCTTCTATAGCCTACTCAAGAAATACAATGACCAAGATTAAATGAATCATGTTCTGCTGTGACTTAAATATACCATGCAATTTAAATGAAAAATGTAGTTGAAAGTGAAAAGGTCTCTGGTTTAAATTATGCAATATTTGCATTCTTATCTTTATTTTAGAAAACTGTGCCTGATGCATAAATATATTCTGAAGCAATAAAATCAGATAAATTAATGATTGTGATTGAAAACAGATATTCCACCTGACATATAGTATGAATTTGGATGAGAAAATCTGTTATTTAGCACAGATGTCTCTGAGACAGAAATTGAGAACATTAGGGCTCTGAATATTACCTGAAAAATGTAATTGTAAAAGTACTGGCATATAATTCTTACAATTGTATAGGGGGAAAATAATGCCATCACTGCCAAAAATGGTCAGTAACTGCTTAGTAATTATTTTTCATCAAATAGTTAGAATAAATACTAAAAAGGTATTTTCAAATTATGTAATAATATTACATTTTTACTTTAATAGTAATATACAACTCTTCATTGAATGTAATTTTACTGAAAAGTAGAGATCTTTTCAGCAGTATATTGTTCTGATTTCATTAGCATTTTTAAGAAACCTACAGCAGAAAAAAAAATAATTAATAAATACTGTTTCTTTCTACACATGCAGTCATACTATTGAAAAATATATACTCTGGCAACTTGCTGAAAAAGCCATTTCTATCAAGAGGGCATGCAGAAAGGTATGAGTCCACTGGGGAAAAACAATCAACTTTGTCACTTCCAATATTTCAAGATCCTATATGACATTTTTTCTTCTTAAAGAAAGGCCTCTCTTTATCAAACTGTAACAAAAAAGAGTGCTATCTGTTCAGTTTAGATTGTTGTAGACACCATTTTTTTTTTTTCCCCCCATGCTAATTTAAAGACTCATCTTGTAACCTGTTATGTGTTTATCCATTTTGAAAACAGAATGGATTCCAAGTCAAGCACAGTCACAGTGTTAAAATACTGAATGGATACATCTTAACATTCCCCGGAACCCATGGTTCCACATGCAAATTTATATTCTTCTAGTTAATTACCTCATGTCTTCATGTTATGTTATTTTAATTTGTTATTGTTGTGTCATGATACAACAAAGACATTGAGAAACTTCAG
>NW_009952478.1:550633-561473 GCF_000747805.2 Chaetura pelagica | reverse complement strand
ATCAAGTATGTTTTACTGAAGGGAAAATGGTACTCTGGTTGTAAGAGTGCAGATGAAATTACAGAAAAATTTAGGTAACAAAATGTATTTGGCCTCTACCCTTCACATTCACCCTAAATGTGAGAGATGTATTTTTATTATTGTTTTATTCTTGGCAAAAAATTGGCCAAAATTATTTCTGATACTATGAAAAATACCAGTTTTGGGGTATCTGTTTAAGTGTTTGGTTGTGTCCCTCTACTGGTAGAATAAAAAACAGCTTCTTACCATCTATGTATTTCTGCTTTCCATTTCCATAATGTTTCCCACCTGTCTAAAAAGAAGTACAGGAATTTCAGATTTTAGGAAAATCTGAAGGCAGTTTTTAAATAACAAGAAATTTATATTAAATTAAATTAAATAAAATAAAACTAAATTAAATTAAATTAAATTAAATTAAATTAAATTAAATTAAATTAAATTAAATTAAATTAAATTAAATTAAATTAAATTAAATTAAATGTCAAGGCTGTAAAACCTTGAAATATCCAAATATCATAACAATACAAGATAGAAATTTATCCAAATGAATGGACATGTCTTTAACTTGTGATCCTTCAAATCTCCAAAGAGACCGAAACATGATAATCCACTTTTAAATACAGCAAGAACTGAACAAAGTAAGAGCCATTTTTCTGCATTTCAGACTATTTGAAAGTGCTGCTCAGTGCTAAGAACAATCTGCCAGTATTCTCTTGTTACTCCTATATTTCCATAGCCTAATAAAGGCCACACAAAATTCATCCTGGTTTTAGGCTGAAATTTCCACCAGAAATAACAGAGAAAGTTCAACCAAGATTTACTTTGTCCTGCTAGAAAGGGGCTCCTCTCCTAGGCCTTAATACGGCAAAACAATTAGGCAAGCTGACACTTCTGTGTGCTGAGATAACAGGGCATGTTATGGCAAAATGCTGAAAAGATTTAACATCTATCCAATATCTCACCAAATCAAATCCCAAATTTCTTCTTTACATGTGATCCAAATGTAACAGGATTGCATAGGAACAGTGCCTCCAGCGGCCCTTTTTCACTCAATACAGTTGAACAAATGGACATGTTCTGTGTCCCCAGAATATTCAGAATGTGCCCAAACATAGATCTCATGGATCTGACACTTTTTCCCAATGACTGCAAGAGATACACTGAGTCTGTGTACTGGCTTGCTAAGAAGACACTAGTAGTGCACAGAAGACAGTGGCAGGCATAAGAGCATTTTTTTATACAGATACAAAGTCTGACAATTATTTGGTAAATTTGTGTATGGAATGGAAGAAATCTGGGGTAAAATCAAAGATCTCCGTTTATATGTTTACAGATATTTTCCTTCTGGCTAAAGAATGTTGATTATATAATCTTATACAGATTATAGATTTTTCTTAAATTCCTCTTACGATACAGGCCATGCAGTTATCAGATTTCATATGGATACATATTTGGCTGGAGTTTTCTCAAGGATTATGAAATGTGTTAAACTGTGGATATGATTCTGCATTATGCCTGAATACAAATTACAGAATATATACAAATCTTCATTGTTTTTATCACTGTTAACACATTAATACACAACAGAAACATTTGTAGGGAACCTCTTCTAATTACAGATTTCCATAATTGTGACACATACATGCCAATAGGAAAATCTTCCTGGTGGTTTTAGAATAGGCTGGCAATTCATGTTTACAATTCTGATGTTTGTTAAAGTTAGTTCCCTTTTTTGCTACATTATTTGATAATTATTTTGTGTACAGATAGTGAGAAACATTTAATTATTATACCTTTGAATACAAGCAGTTCCTTTTACACATACAGATCTCATCATGTGTTCATGCAAACAACAATCATGTGCTTATTTTAAAAAGAAGCTTGCCTTACCTTGATGACCCAGTCCACTGAAGAGTCCTCTACTGAAGATGTGGAACAAACAAAAGGTTTGTTTTGTAAATTACAACAACAATAATGACAACAAAGATGACACAAAGGAAGAAAATCAAGTAATATCTTACTCTATTTAGCATTTAAGTGACACAGAATTTTCTTTCTCATTTTTTCTTTGTTTGTTTCCTTCACTGATTAGGAAAAATGATAACTGGAATATTTCCTATCCTTTAAATTACAGAATCAGCCCTGCTTTTTAGTTTTATTGTTGGTTGGTTTTGTTTTGTTTTGTTCTGGTTTGGTTTGGTTTGTTTAGTTCGTGGATTTTTTTGTTGTTTTTATTTGTAGAGGCTGACAATGGCAATGAGGTATTTCTCTCTGTTTCTCCTCCGTGGAGAAGTTTTGAGGTCATGCCACTATCTGAGAAATTCGAGCTGCTGTCACTCCATCATGCTATACATTGAGGGAGGGAGACCTTTAATGCAGACACAGTACCCTAATGCAGTGCAAGTCTTAAGTCAGTAACAAATTTATATAATGTAGGCTGCATCTTAGTATCTACTATATACATTACTGACTGCTGATCTCTGCAGACTCTGATTGATGTGCTGCTGATGCTGCTGTTCTGCCTGACACTTGCAAAAGGTAAAGATATCACATCAAGGTACAGAGCAGTATAGGGGCAGAAACACTGTAGAAGGAAATTACATTAAATAAATGCTTGTGAGATTTAGCCACCTCCAAACCTTCTCTGTAGGCTGAAGTGAGCTTCTAAGTGTTGAGTGGACTCTGAGAATAAGGCATTTGACATGCTGACCTTTTCAACAAAGGTCAAATGCATCATTTTGGTAGCGCTGAGTGTTTCTCCCCACCTTCCTCACCCCTCTCTCTTTAACTTAATTTTCTAGTAGGTAACATATTTGAATGAATATTTCAAGAGGTCAACATGGACAAAATTCAATGATAAGCACAGTTTTGAAAATATCATTTATTCTTACTTTCATCTGCTGCCTAAGCTCAACAGTGATTTGGACATTATGGTCAAAACTTCGAAACTTTTTGATGCTTTTTCCTTCATATGAAATTTAGAAGAGTTGATTAACTGACTTTGTAGAAAGTCTTTAGCTAACATAATACTTTAAGGACATATTTAATTGGATCACAGCTTGAAGTGGTAGCAAACTGAGTTTGCCCTTTGCCTTAACGTACCTAGGAATCCTGATCTATATTCCTGATTGCTATTGAATTTTCTAGATTTCATTATAAAATCAATAACCATTGCACGTGGTAAAATAGTTTACAAGAGCTGCAACATATTGTGGACTTCTGAAAACGTACTGAGCTCACTGAAGCCACCCAGGCAGCCAATTAGGAGAAAACATCTATTAAGGAAAAACAGGGCAGTCCCATTGACTGCTATTGATTTTCTTAGCCCCGTGAAAAGACAATCAATTAGATAAAGAAGGCTAATGTTACAGCTGCAATTTAATAACCCCTAAAGAAAGGAGGAGGGCTATTGATTCCTGACATGGAATGCAGAGCTTATTGAAATATACTGAACTTCACCTGTCTTCTAATCAAGCCTCGAGGAAGGAGGAAGGTCTTTTTGGGACCGAATGTAACTTGTGGCATAGAATCTCAAGTATTAAACTTGCTTAGTGATGTCAGACCTAAGAGATGCAAATGAAATGAAACTTTAGAGGAAGCACAAGCCCAGGGTTGAATACTAAATCACAGGAGCTATTGACAGACACTGTCTTGGTGAAGGTTGTTTCTCTTTTTCATACAGAAAGCACCAGAGTACCACCTGTCATTTTCAAAAGCAAAGTCAGTTTTGCCAACCAGCCGTGAATGACAAATAAAGCTTTATATGAAACACAAGGGCATATTATGTGCTATTGTGTGTTCTGCTAAGTGCTAATTTATCTGGCTTGTTCTCCTCAGCAAACAGAGGCACAGACACATGAAATAATCCATCTAATTATGTAGCTATTTAGGAGAAAAACAAAGCAAGGTGTTTTTGTCTGATACAGAAGGTACATGATACAACAAAAGGTTCAACAAAACCTAACACAGTTAATAAAAATAAATGAAGTGCTGTAAGCTGTAACAATTTTAGAACAAATAAACTTTTGCCAGTTTTATATTTAGGGTAGACCCAGCTGCATTTAATAAATGGATGAGTACTTTCTTTCATTTTTTGGTAGTCCTTAATTGGAAATGGCTAATAGGCCTTGTGGCTTTCCACTATAAAATCTGGTCTAAAATACCTTATATAGATAATTTCTTTATGCTTTTTTTTTCTATTGCTTGTATTTGATCCTTTCTCTCTCATTATATATATGCCCCTTTTTTTACCAGCAGACAGCTGCTATTCACAATAATTGCCAGGGCAGTCAATTATACTTTAAATAGGCCTACTTGAGGGCAAATGAGCGTATGGTGGTCTAAATTGTGCTGGAGATATATTATATACAAAGACAGTCATTTCAAGGATCTGGAACATGACAAATATTTTGTGGAAGCACTGCAGTACCTATATAGTATGTGTGCTCATTACTACATCAGTATAGCAATAACCAGTGGATTGTGCTTTTATGTTTTGTAATGCAGGTGTGTGTGTTTATATATAAAAAAATTATTTTATTTGTGCACACAAACATGTACACTTATACATAAAATTCACAAAAATGAATGCCTAGACTGTGTAATAAATACTTGATTTTCTGAAATACAAGCCTGTCTTTATAAACTGGGAGAGGGTACCAGTGTTCCAATGTAATAGGTTTTTTTTCAAATATTTACTTTTCCCTAATATTGTAGTGTAGTATGAAACTGGAGAAAATTATTATACAACTTATTTATTAAATCAGATACTAATTCTTCTTCCTTGTGTGTGTTTGTGGTTAAATCTCTTACCCTTTACTAAGATAATATTAAGGTCCTAGGAAAGTTAGCCAAACTAGATTAACATTAAGATCAATGTAACTAAAGCTGTGTAAGGAATGTGCAAATTAAGACAGTGCTGACTACAAGATTATGGGAATAATGGTGAACTATCAAAAATCCAAAGTATCAGGATAGAGCAAATTACCTGAAACATCTGAAGTATAATAAGCTTGATGAGTTATTTTTACACAGAAATATTCTTAAAGGACTGCAGATAAGCACAATTTGGTAGTTTTGAAGTTAAGAAAGAAATAGATTAGAAAACCACAATTAATTCTTATAGTGTTATTGAAGATATGATAATTTACATTAGAAAGGCTGTTTCTGAGAAATACTGAGCATTTCCTGTTGGTTCCCTTGGGAGTTCTGAGTACTGAGCTCCTTTTAAGATCAGGATGCTTACAATGGCTTACATCTACAGAAGGAAGTAATAAAATCCATCATTGCATAGATGGAATAACACAGATAAGATGCATCTTACTATCCATTCTGAAAAGGAAGAATGCACAAAACAAATAGGCCTCAAAATTGGTTTTGTAGGTGTTTCACTGTTGATAACCGAAGATGTCTTTCAAAATAGTCTTTTATTTTTATTGCATGAAATTAAAAGCACAGTACAGGTAGCACATTAAGAAAGAGTAAAACAATACACACAAGCTTGCAGATACTATTTCTGAATGTGGATGAAAACAGATATTGGAGGTGGGAACTATTATAAAGAGAGGTTCACTAGCAAATCATAGAATCACAGAATCATAGAATGTTAGGGGCTCGAAAGGACCTCTAGAGATCTAGTCCAACAACCCTGCCACAGCAGGATCACCTAGGGCAGGCCTCATAGGAACATATCCAGGCAGGTTTTGAAATTCTGCAGAGAAGGAGACTCCACAATCTCTCTGGGCAGCCTCTTCCAGTCCTCTGTCACCCTCTCAGTAAAGAGGTTTCTCTTAATGTTCTAGCTTAGACACATTGTGCCTTGTCCTTTTATTGGGCACTACTGAAAAGAGACTAGCTCCTTCCTCTTGACACTTACCCTTCTTTATAGACGTTAATAAGACTCCCTCTCAGCCTTCTCAAGACTAAACAGTCCCAGTTACCTAAGCCTTTCCTCACAGGGGAGATGTTCAAGTCCCTTAATCATCTTTATGGCTCTCTGTTGGACTCTCTCCAGTAGATTCCTGTCTCTTGAACTGGGGAGCCCCAAACTGGATACAATATTCCACATATGGTCTCACCAGGGCAGATTAGAGGGGGAGGGCAATCTCCCTAGACCTACTGGACACACTTTTCCTAATGCACCCCAGGATACCATTGGCCCTCTTGGCCACAAGGCCATATTACTGTCCCATGGATAACTTACTGTCCAGTATGACTCCAAGGTCTTTCTCCATGGAGCTGCTTTCCAGCAGGACGACCCCTAATCTGTACTGGTGCCTGTTGTCATTCTTCCCCAGTTGCAGGACTCTACACTTGTCCTTATTGAACTTCATGAGGTTCATTTTCACCCAGCTCTCTAGCCTGTCTAGATCTCGTTGGATGGCAGCACAGCCTTCTGGAGTGTTAGCAACCCCTGCCAGTTTTGTATCATCAGCAAACTTGCTAAGGGTACGCTCTATCCTCTCATCCAGGTTGTTGATGAAGGTATTGAACAAAGGACCCAGTATTAATCCGTGGGGAACACCACTGGCTACAGGCCTCCAACTTGACTCTGTGCTGCTGATGACAATCCTCTGAACTCTGTTGTTGAGCCAGTTTTCAATCCACCTCACAAGCTAATAAGCTACCTTCCTACAAGGATGCTATGGGAGACAGTATCAAAGGCCTTACTGAACTCAAGGTATGTGATATCCGCTGTTCTTTCTTCATCTATCAGTTTGGTCATGCCTTTATAAAAGGATATCAGATTAGTAAAGCAAGATTTTCCCTTACTAAATCCATGTTGGCTACTCCTGATAACCATCTTTTATTTTGTGCGGTTAGAAATGGCCTCCAGAATGAGCGGTTCCATCATCTTTCCAGGGATGGAGATGAGGCTGACTGGTCTGTAGCTGTCTGGGTCTTCCTTCTTGCCTTTTTTGAAGACAGTGACCTTCTTCCAGTCCTCAGGCACCTCTCCTATTCTCCATGATTTTTCAAAAATGATGGAGAGCAGCTTGGCAACAACAGCACCAAGGTCTCTCAGCACACATGGATGAACCCCATCAGGGCCCATGGATTTTTATGTTTTCAGTTTATCCAAGTGATCTCAAACCCAATCCACATGGACCAGTGGAGAGTCTTCCTTCCTCCAGTTTTGCTCCCTTACTTCCAGTGACTGGGATTCCTGAGGGCTGGTCTTAGGAGTAAAGATTGAGGCAAAGATGGCATTCTGCCATCGCTATGTCCTCTGTTACCGTATCTCCCACTTCATTTAGCAGTGGATCATTTAGCACTTTTCACCTACTCTTCTTTTTCTCATTGATGTATTTGAAAAAACTCTTCTTGTTTTCTTTCATCTCCCTAACCAGACTAAATTCCAAGACAGCCTTAGTCTTTCTTGTTGAGTCTCTACAAGCTCTGGCAGCATTTCTATAATCCTTCCAATTAACCAGACTGTTTTTTCACATACTGTAAATTTCCCATCTTACATGTGAGTTCTTCCAGAATCTCCCTGCTTATCTATGCAAGCCTCCTGCCTCTTCTACTTGATGTTTTTATATTTATTTATTTTTATCTATCTATCTATCTATCTATCTATCTATCTATCTATCTATCTATCTATCTATTTATTTATTTTTGTCAAGGGAATACATTTATCTTGAGCTTGGAGGAGGTAGTGTTTGAATATTGATCAGCATTCTTGGCCACCCTTACCTTCTAGAGCCCTAGCGCATAGGATACTTTTAAGTAGATTTTTGAAGAGGATAAAATTAGCCCTCTCTAAGTGCAGGATAGAAATTTTACTTATTATCCTGTTTCTTTCCCTTCCTGTTTCTTCCCCTAACAATACTAAACTCTTAACATGTCATGGTCACTACAGCCAAGACTGCCCCAACCTTAAATCTGCAACCAGACCTTCTTTAAGAAGATTGTAAAAGGCAATTCAAAGCACACGAAAATACAGAACTTAGCAACATACACATAAAAATATGTTTGTAAGTAACATGTCAAATTAAGATTTGCTTTTTTGCAAATTCAATCACATCAGTTCTCAAATATCAAATATTATTAGAAAAGGTTGGGGTTAGAAATGTTGGGATTATTCAAAACAGTCAGTGTCATGTCCCTTTAAACTTTGTAAAAAAAAAAAAATAATAAAAAAAAATCAAGATTTGTAAGTTTACAGATGAAAAATGAGTCAGTTAACAATTTTTTTTCAAATTCAGGGTATATTCCTTGATGATTCAATCATGTATGTCACTCACAGCAAGGTCGAGCTGTATGAAAGGGCTGAAGTGCCTGCATCCAAAATCCAGTTTTGAAAAATCTTCCACTCAGGTATTACTTGATCCTGCAAGACTAAATTCAGTTTATGCCCCAGAACTGAAGTTCTGGGTTCTACTTCCAGCAGTACACTTTCAATAAGACCAAGAAGCTCAGCAGCTTTCCTGTGACCTGAAGTTTACCTGGAATAAAACTGAAGAGACTCTTCCGCAGCAGATGCCTGAAAAGCTCCAGCTGTCAGTGTTCTGCAAATGCACCTTGCATACAACCCTGGGGTCTCTACAACTGGCAGGTATGGCCATAGGTTGCTTTAGAGCAGAATGTTACAGAGACTTCTTTTTTTAGGTAGTAGCATATGTACATAGTGGTGGATTAACCCATTTGCCATGTAAGAGACCATACCTGAGCAGAGCTTAAATATATATTTTGTTTGCCAAGACTGAAGCCCAAGCACTGAATAACAGCAGTTGTGATGGGAAGTTTGTTCCCCACCTGTCTTCTTGTATTTATAACTGCACACAAATTTTTGTGGTTTAGCAAGCCAGAAAGTAAACCAGTGAGTGCTACTCTTTAGTCTAAAGGCTTTGATAAGGGAAGATTTTACCTGTGATCCCTCCCTCAGTGAAAACCAACCACCCACAAAACCCATAAATGGTAGTGGGAGCAGAAGTTTACACAAAAGCTATAACCAGTAGACAACAGAAGACTGCTTACACATACCCCACTTCTCTTCCAGAGTTTTTGCACAGCTTCAACTGCAAAGGTAAGTGCAGAAGCAAAAATTCTTAATCTAAGAAAAAAATAGGTTTAGTCTTCAGTCACACTGTAAATTGTTAATAAAAATAATAATACAGTGCATTTATAATTCTTTTGGTGTTGCACGAAACTTAGGTGAAATATGTCTTGAAAAAATCTCTGAGCAAAAAGATAAAAGCATTAGGATGTCTGTGTGTCACAGTCAATTAGAAAGGTACCTTCTTATCGTTACTGCTTATCATAACTGAAAGAAGTGAATGCTCCTGATTGGCAGAAATTAGTTAAACAAGCTTACACTAGATGCAAGTGCCATCTGTTCACGGCTCTAGAGACTCAAATTTCAAAACCTGTATTAAGAGCTAGATAGAAAGTACGTAAAAAGTTTAATGTCTTGCTGCTCTTGATGGAAAAGATTCAGTTCTAAATCTGAAAAAGGCTATTCTGCTCATGGTAATAGCATAGGTTTCAGTTTGCTCTGATTGAGGTCTGAGACACCAAGCCTTGAGGTCACTGGTCTAAAATCCACATTGGTGCCTGCTTGACAGCTGGATGGGCTTGCATTTTGGGGTCAACTGTTGTGCTAGGGCAGTATTTTTGGTTGACCCTGGCCAACAGCTGAACACCCACACAGCCATTTCACTCACTCACTCACTCACTCACTCACTCACTCACTCACTCACTCCCTCCCTCTCCATGCTGGGAGGGGAGAGAATCAGAAAAGCAAAAATGAAAAAAAAATATGTCAAAATAAACACAGTTTAATAAGTGAAGGGAAAAGGGAGAGGGAACAAAAAAAAGTGATGCAAAGTCAGACTTAATGAGATTGTTACAGCCTCACCTCTCAAATGTGTCTAGGCAACCATCCATTCCAGCATGTCAACCTCACCACACACTTTAATGTCTTTAGCAAACTTGTTGCAGGTGCACTCAATGACACTGTCCATGTTGCTGACAAAGATATTAAATAGCAACAGTTCAAGTACCAACTTGGGGAACATCACTTGTCATAGGTCTCTATCTGGACATTAAGCCATGTATTCACCACTCTTCGAGTGTGACCATCTTGCCAGGTCCTTACCCAAAAAGTGGTCCATCTGTTGAATCTGTATTGTTCTAGTTTCAATACCAGGATATCATGTGGGAGAGTGTCAAATGCTTTGCACAGGTCCAGGTAGATGATGCCAGTTGCTCTTCCTTTATCCACCAATGCTGTGACCCCACTGTAGAATGCCATCAAATTAGTCAGGCAGGATTTGCCCTTGGTGAAGCCATGTTGCTGTCACCAACCACCCCTTTGTTTTCCACATGCCTTAGCAGAGCCTTCAGGAGTACCTGCTCCATGATCATGCCTGGCACAGAGGTGAGATTGCCTGGTCTATAGTTCCCTGGGTCTTCCTTTTTCTCCTTTTTGAAAATGAGAGTTATGTTTCCCCTTTTCCAGGGTGTGAAGGACCAGGTATTTCCTCACACGAACATGAAATGCCCTTTAGGTCAGCAGTCATACCTGACTTAAGATGGCAGCTCCACGTGGCGCTGAACCCTTTGTGTGTGTGTGAGAGAGGGGGGGAAGCTGCTGCGGGGGAGGAGCCGAGGCCGGAAGCAGGGGCGGGACAAGGTCCCGTCTGACTGGCTGAAAAGCCCGGAAATACCAAAACTGGCCAATCGGGAGCAAAAGAAAAACCCCATAAAAGAGGCAGCGCAGCGTGCCTTTGCCTCTCTTGCTCTCATTCTCTCCTCGTGCTCGGCGCGCTGTTCCGCACACACTGCTTGCCGCCGCCATTTCCTGCTGCTGCCGGCG
>NW_009952478.1:547428-550525 GCF_000747805.2 Chaetura pelagica | reverse complement strand
TGGTTTGAGGGGGCGACCTGTGCATGGAGTGCCCGCCAGCCCGAGTTCCCCGGCTGCAGCCCGAGCCCCGGCTCGCCTAGTCCTGGCTCTCGCCTGGTTCCGCTCTGCTCCAGCCAGACCCAGCTTGACCCAGCTCGTCCTGCCATCCCAGGTTGCAGGGGAAGGCATAATCCTGTCTTACTTGCACACAAATCGCGACCCTATACGGGACCAGCGTTGGGCATATCCCTCCTCCTCCTTCCCTCATTAAATAAGTAAATAAGGTGTGTAACTAAGGTGTATCCATATATATTTCATGTGCTTTAATTACCCTTTTTGAACCTACTGCCCCCAAATTGCTTTGTTTTCCCCACAATAAACCGTGCATTTCGAAAGTTCTAATTGGGGTTTGGCTGCTGTTATTGGAAATATTAGTAAGCACTGAGCAAGTTATTCACTCAAAAAGTCAGGGCCAAAGCTCCTGCTCCTCTGTGAGAGGCGATCCCCACGTGTGGACCTCTTAGCAGATCCTGACAAGCTTAATACACTCCAAAAAGGAGATGTAATAGGTCGCGGATCGTGACACAGGGATTTCTCCAGACTAACAAGACTTTTCAAATATGATGGACAGAGCTTTTGCAATTTCATCGGCCAGTTCCTTCAGGGACTGTGGATGAATCCTGTCAGGTCCCATGGACTTGTGTATCTTCATGTGCTTTAGATGGTCACAAACCTGCTCTTCTACAGGGGGCATATCTTCCTTTTCACAGTCCATGCTTTTGCCTTCTCTAACTTGGGTGGTGTCACCAGAGCTCTTGCCAGTGAAGAATGAGGCAAAATAGTCATTGAGTACCTCAGCCTTCTCTATGTCCTGAATGGCCAGATCTCCAATTTCCTTCTGAAGTGAATCCACATTTTCCCTCATCTTCCTCAGCTGACAGACCTGTAGAAACTTTTCAGGTTGATCTTAATGTCCTTGGCCAGGTCCAACTCCATCTGTGCTTTGGCCTTTCTTACCCAATCCCTTGATTCTCTGACACCTTGTCTGTACTTCCCCCAGGATAACTGGCTCTGCTTCCACTCTCTGTATACTTTGTTTTCATGTACAGCTGTTTCCAGGAGCACCTTGCTCATTCACACAGGCCTCCTGGCACTCCTGCCTGTCTTTCTTTTTTTTAGGACACATTGTTCCTGGGCATGGAGGAGGTGATCCTTGAATAGGTTCCAAATCTCCTCAGCTACCCTCATCCCCAGGGCTTTGTCCCACATTATCCTACCTAGCAGATCCTTGAGGAGACCAAAATCTGCTCTTCTGAAATTGAGGGTAGTGAGTTTGTTTTGCTCCTTCCCTGCTGCCCTAAGGATGTTGAATTCTACCATGTCATAGTTGCTGCAGCCTAGGCTCCCATTAAGTCTTATATCAACCAGCCTATCTCTGGTGGTGAGAACAAGATCCAGCATATCATCTTTTCTTTTTTGGTTCCTCTACCATTTGGAGAAGGAAGTTGTCATTGATGCACTCTAGGAGCTTCCTGGATTGGTGGTGCTTTGCTCTGTTGTCCCTCCAGGAGATACTGGGGTGGTTGAAATTCCCCATGAGAACCAGGGCCTCTGAGCATGAAGTTGTTCCTGTCTCCCTGTACAGGGCCTCACTTACTTGGTCATCCTGGTCTAGTGGCCTGTAGCAAACCCCCTCTATGATACCTCCTACCCCTGTCTTCCCTTTAACCCTGACCCATGAAGCTTCAGTCGATTTCTCCTTCATCTCCACGGGGAGCTCCAGGAACTCCATGTGGTCATTGATGTAGAGGGTGATACCCCCTCCTCTTCTGCCCTGCCTGTCCTTCCTGAAGAGCTTATACCCAACCACTCCCATACTGCAGCTGTAGGAGTCATACCACCACATCTCAGTGATCACGGTAACATCATAGCCCTGCAGGCCTGCACATATCTGCAGTTCCTTTTGTTTATCCCCCATGCTCCATGCATTCGCACAGTGGCGTTTAAAATGGCTCCTGGTTCACTGTGTGGCATAAACTGGCTGTAGATGCAAACCTGCTGACATGTAGGGACTTTTCCAAACAAATTAAAGATACTTCATATGTTCTCTGGCATCTGGGTCTATGAAACATGTAGACAGTTCTCTGCAATGCAGCTACGTAACAAAAAGTTCTGAAACAAAATGTTGCCTAGTTAAAAATAAGCAATGCTTCCAAAGAAGAAATGGAAAATATGAAAAAGGCGTATTTGAGGATCAAAAGATTATTTTGTTTTAGGCAGACTGTATTTGTACAGATAGTAAATCAAATACGAGTTACAGCTAAAAATGAATGAAATGTCTGAGGAGTTTTGCTTTTTGTTCTGTTTGTAACTTGGTGAAAATCTGTGAATTAATTGCAATTTTCTTTGATACATTTGTATTTGTAATTATATGTCAAATTATGTCTGCATAATTATTGGGCCTCATGCTGGTGCTCAACATTTGACATAGGCTGTGACTCAATGTTTTGAGCTGCTTTCTCGCTTAGAATGAACACAACGGCTCCAGAGCTCCAGCACCTTGGAGATCAGGAACTTTGCTCCAGCTAAAGAACAAATGAAACGTTTTTAAAAAATACTTCCTTTCATTTTGGCCAGCAGTGTGAAATACTCAAAAGCAACAAAACCCACCACAAGTTTTAATAAATTAAAAGATATTCTTGGCACCCAGCCTCCCTCTACACTTGCCCTTTTTACAGCTTAGATACCTACAACAATTCCCTTCAGTGATTGCTTTCCTCGTATCCATTTTATGTAATTTAGTTTATTTCTATTTCAAAACTGTCCACTTTTCCCCAAGCTGAGATGATTTCTATGTTATTTGCCTCTTTCTTCATATTTGATTCTGCTCATTATATATTATTTCTCTTGTCATTAAACTATTTCCTGCTTTGCCAAGATTTTGAGGTAACTTTCTCATATGTTGAAAAGTATGGAATGAGAAATACAATTATGTGTGGAAGTTCTAGAACTCTTCTTTTGTGATATAAAGGAGTTTATTAAAAAGAATACAAAATAATGCTTTTTTTTTTCTTTTTTTTTTTTTTTTTTTAAATATATACTTTTTTACAAAAACCTA
>NW_009952478.1:541779-546401 GCF_000747805.2 Chaetura pelagica | reverse complement strand
TTTTTTTTTTTTTTTTTTTTAAATATATTCCTTTTTACCAAAAACTAAACTCTCAATGGAAGTTCAAATTCAGGAAATTTCAGTCCTCTGTCGCTAGTAAACATGTTGATACTTGGAATATTAGCATTGTTTCAGCTGTTTGCTGGAGGTTAAATGTCAGAAATATTTAGCATATTATTAATTGTACATAATATTCAAACACTGGATTAAATAGTTGTACACAGTTTAAGGATATCAGGCATTGTCTTAGACTTCAGGAGTAGTTTTTAGTGTTCTTGTTATAACTTATCCATATGGACTTCAATGCTTTAAAATCACATTTTTCAGCTTTAATAATCCCTAAATTATCTACTGGGGAACTAAATGCAAACTTAAGACACTGTAGTTCATCTGGTAAATAAGAAATAATCAATAATTTTACCATGTCCTGTTGTGATTTTTTTGGGGAGACAAAGAGTGGTAAAGACTAACAATATTCAAATCAGAAACAAAATTCAGTCTCTAGGGCTTTTTTTTTTTTTTTGTTCTTCTTCCCTGTCCCTCACTCCTCTGCCAGATATGAAGGAAAGAGAACATTTTTTACAACCTTTTTGGAGGTTGTAGATTACTCTTTGAATTTCACATGGAGTAATTTTCTTGTGACTTAGAGCCATCCACAGAATCACAGAATCACAGATTCACAGAATTTTCGCATCTGATGACAGGGAAATAATATAATTCATTAGGTCTTTGATTAACTTCTCACTGGTGCCCAGAGCCACAATGCTCTTAAGGGATAGGAAAGAGGGAAACAACATTTCTTTCCACTCCTAAGCACAGCTGTGTTAGTCCTAGAGACAATCCAACTTTTCATTAGCACCTTGGGCAAAAGAAATAGATCTTCTGGGCACATCTCCTGTTTATATTTCCTTATAAAGTCCATAAGAAAGTATCTAATAAATGTGAACGTGTGTGTTTTCAATGTGGAAGCTTCCAGGGTGAGTGATGATGTCTCTTAAAGGTAACATAAGTGGTCAAAGTACCCTATATTGAAAATTTTAATGTGAATGAAAACTCTCAGTACAGACAACTCTCATCACAAGAGGAATTATCACACGTACACTAATCAGAACTGAAGACTTACTCATTTCTTCTTGGCTGAAATTCAGCTTTTATAAATGAAGTCATTTCAGTCAGTTACACTTTCAGACAGTGAAAGGGAATTTAATTGTCTCATCCTATACAAAAATTCTGCATGTAATTCCCCAGTTACACACATGCTAAAATATATTATTGCCTTTTGCAGCTACAGTAGTTAGAACATGTTTGTAAATATGCCATAACACATATAATTAAATTGTACATGAAATCAGGTGAGAGAAAATCTTGTCACTTGTGGTTTTCTTCTCAGAGGAATTCCTTGTCCTATTGCATACAGAAATAGCAGAAATTAGTTCACACGAATTAAATCTCTGTGTTTATGTCCCTTAAACTTTGAGAAAGTATTAACAAAACCTGTAATTAAAAAAATAAAAAAGTCTAATTACTTAATTTTGTGAAATACATGGGACATTTACCACACTATATAAAAGAACTTAAGCAGAATACACAGAATAGAAGTACTTGAACATTTTAGTCTATTATATAAGTTTACAAACACAAAATATGATACGTCAGACTGAGTCTTATTCCAGTTAATTTATTCTATGTTGAGGAATCTTACAATGAATGAATTAAAAGAAAGAATTTATTAAACTGGAATTTCATCTAAATGATGGAGTAAACACCCTAAAAATAAACTAGTATTAAAAATTAAACTACTAGTCTATTTTACATGATATAAAACAAAGGTATTTGCATATTTCTAAATTTTGAGTGTACTCAATTAAAAAAACCAAACCAACATATGCACAGCACTGAAACATCAAGAAAGGAGGTCCTAGGTTTCTGGGTTTAAGTACAGTACAGTAAGAGTACAGTAAGAACTAGGAATGGCAGCATGTGCTTTGTCCTATCTCATGAGCCACCAGCTTCTCTAGGAGAATGCTGTGAGAGATGGTGTAAAAGCCTTTCCAAAGTCCAGATAGACAATGCCCACAGCTCTTTCCTCCTCCACCAGGTGGGTCACCTGATCATAGAAGGAGATCAGGTTAGCCAAGCAGGACCTGCTGTTCCTGAATCCATGTTTGTTGGGCTTGATCCCATGGCTGTCCTGCACTTGCCATGTGAATGCAGTCAAGATGAGCCTCTCAGTGATTTTTCCTGGTACTGAGGTCAGGCTGACAGGCCTGTAGTTCCCAGGATCCTCCTTCAGGCCCTTCCTGTATATAGGTATCACATTGGCATGCCTCCAGTCATCTGGAATCTCCCCTGTTATCCAGGACTGCTAATAGATGATACAGAAAGGCTTGGCAACATCTTCTGCCATCTCTCTCAGTATTCTTGGGTGAATCCCTTCGGGCCTCATAGACTTTTGAGTGTCTAGGTGATGCAGCAGGTCACTGACTTCATCCTCATGGATTGTGGAGGGTTTGTTCTGCTCTCCATCTTTATATTCCATCTCAGGAGGTCAAAAATCCTGAGGGCAGCTGGTCTGACTATTAAACATGGAAGCGAAGAAGGCATTTTCTTCATCCCTGGTTGCAATGTCCCCCTCCTCATCCAATAAAGGATGAAGATTCTCCCTGGTCCTCTTTTTGCTGTTAATGTATTTGTAAAATATTTTTTTTATTGTCCTTTTTGGTAGTGGCCAGATTGAGATCCAGCTGGGCTTTTGCCCTTCTAATTTCTCTCTGTACTTCCTCACAAGCTCCCTGTACTCATCTGGAGCTGTCCACCCTTCCTTCCAAAGGTGGTAGACTCTCTTTTTCTCTCTGAGTCACAGCAAAAGCTCCCTTTTCAGCCAGGCTGCTCGTCTTCCCTGACAGTTAATTTTACAACACATAGGGGCAGTTACTGTCTTTTAAGACTTCCTACTTGAAGAACATCCAGCATTTCTGGACCCCTTTGCCCCTCAGAACTGACACCCATGAGACTCTTTTAACCAGTGTTCTAAATAGGCTGAAGTCTGCCGTCAGTGATTCTATAGTGGAGGTTTTGGTGACTCCTCTTCTTATTTGACTAAGTATTGAGAATTTAACTATTTTATGGTCACTAAACCCAAGATGGCCTCTGACCTCCACATCCCCCACCACTCCTGTTAGTGAACAGCAGGTCCAGTAAGGCACCTTCCCTAGGAAGCTCACTTACCAGTTGTATTAGGAAGTTATCTTCCATACACTTGAGGAACTTCAGTCCTTAACAGCAAGGTCTGCTCCACAGCCTCCCAATCTTCAAACCTCATTGGGGAATCTTGGGAAAAGATGTACTTTTTTAATAAGTGGAGGATCAAACAGGGCCTAAGTAAATAAAGTGGAGTTGTACAATGTCAGAGAAGCACATCTTCAAAAAGGAGAGGATCCAAGGAACAACAGAGCAGGGCCAGCTGAATCAAATTTGCCCATTACCAGATCTGGCTGAGTTTTGAATATTGTTGAAGATGGAATTTCTACCACCACTCTGAAAGCCCATTACAGAATTTGACCACCCTCACAGAGATTCAAGTGGAAGCAGAGGTGTCTGAGAAAAACCAGCACAGATTCACCAAAGGGCAAGCTATGTTTAATGAAACTGGTTGTCTTCTAATGATGAAATTATTGGTTTTGTGGACAAGAACAGAAGGTGACTCTTGTCTGTAGTGGGACTTTTAACACAATAACACCCTGTATCCTGTTAGTGAAAGCAAGGCACCATTAATTGCATGGTGTAGTTCTGTGTGGCTAAAGTCCAGCTTCCCCTGTCCCCCAGAACGGATCCTTTATGTTTTTTTCTGCTGTTCTCCTTTTATTCTCCAATGAGAGATTTTGGAGGTATGGCTAATTAGTTAAGTGACAGCAGGCAATCCACTTTATTCCATAGAAACCTGGTCACATCTTTGATGGGAGGACTTTCCCAGGAGATGTCTGCCAGAGCGATTAGCTTTCTAGAATTAAGACCTATCCTGGGGACACCCAGCTGCTGCCAAGCAAGGGTGAGAGATACTAATCTCTTGATTGTCTTTATTAGCAAAGCTAACATTAAGTAATTTTAATAATAAAACGTTAAGATTATAGAATCCTTTGAAAATTATAATTAATATTCTAGGCCAAGTATAATACTTCATAATAAGTAAGTTGCTAACATTATAATCATTAACCTATATTGTTTGATCTAACTACAAGTAACAAATTTTATTGTTAAGATACCTTTTGCACTCAAACTTCAACTTCTGTTCCACTCCCCCAGTTTCTATACAATTTGATTGTACTTGTGCCTTCTACTTTAAGGAGTTAAAACCACAATGTTGTATGCAATAAATCTTGATCTGTGCATATACGTCTCATCTGCCATCCTGTCCCTTTCAGGACAGGTGCCAAGAGTTGTTGCAAAAAGTTCAAATGCTACCTGGAAATTGCCCAAAAGTGCTCTTACTTAAGGGCTATGGGGGCCAATACATTTTGACATCCTGGTCAACTAGGATGATGGAAGCAAAGGTATCTTCAGTAAGTTTGTGAATAGCACCAAACTGAGGGGATTTTTTGGTTCCAAGGATGGCTGCATTCCTG
>NW_009952478.1:533847-541762 GCF_000747805.2 Chaetura pelagica | reverse complement strand
CACCTTGAAATTTCCTCTATAAAACTGACATCAGATAACTGGAGAAAATATGGGTATCTGGGATCAGAAAAAAACCCACAAAGCAAAATATTACTATTATTATTTAAAATACTATTTTCTTGGGAGTGGGAGAGGAAACTGTAAGGTCTTTTCAAGTCACTTGGATATGTTTGAAGTTTCCAGAATATTTGATCTGCATATCTGATATTATGGTTTCTTTTAGTCGTGTACAATAATTAGGTATAATTAATTACCACAAATAAAAAAGAAGGCCAACAATATAATTTTTCTATAAAAAATGCAATTTCTTTAAGTCTTTTATGATTTTCATCTTGGTAACATTTACATATCAAGCAGGAGAAGCAAATGAAGATTAAAATCTACAAAGTAAAGTTTTCTGAGCTGAAAAGAGCAAAATGAAATTCTCATTTTAGTGGCACATATAGACACAGAACGACTTATAAATAGGTTTCAGTTTGCTTTCTTGGATCTGGTGGCAGCTGTGTCTTCCTGATCTTTCCTTTTGCCTTCAACCTGTACATGGTCAAAGTTTATATAAAGGTAAATATAAATTAAAAGTAAATATATAAGTAAAACTGACAGGTTGGTAGGACATAGATGAAATAATATTTGTGAAGACAAGGAAGGCATAAAATTAAAAATAAGAGGTGACCTTTTTCCAGGAAAAAAAAATCCAGGAAACTTGCAAATCCATGTTTTCGTTTTCTCCCCACAAAACAGGACGTAATTAAGAATATTCACACCAGTTCTGCATTGAGCCTTTCAGAAACTATGTGAAATAACTTCAGAACCCACAGTTTTGTTAAGTCTGAAGTCCAAATGATTCTCATAAAATATCTGCTAAAGAAAAGATCAATGTTTGGAAAGATACATGGATAGCACTGATATTTATTGTTCTGACTGTCTGAGAGAAGAGTAGGCAAATCTGTCTGTGTGTCTTCCTGCGGAATCCAGTCTGGAAGCACAGTCTCCCACAACAGCACTGCAGTCATGTTCTTTAGTGGCCCTAATCCTTTCTTTCATATTCTAGATAAATCATGTTTACTGGAGCTTCTGGAGAAAATTATAAAAAAAGGTATCCAGAGAATTTCAGTTTGAAATGATGGCAGTAAAAAACAAAATCCCATCATAAGACCGTAACTGTGGTTTTTAAATCTCAGCATTCTTTTTACCTTAAGTTTCTGTGTCACACCATTGTCTAAGAAAAAGAGAGGAAAAGACAACCAGTTTCTTTATTTTTCTATTGCCTTCTGTATTCTTTAAGGATGACAATGTTTTATGTTTTACCTGGAACAACTGGAGCGAATCAAAGCAATAGTACCTAACTGAATACACATACCAGTGTGTTTTAGGAATCCTTCAGTAGTCATAAACTGTCTTCAAAGGCTAACGGCATGACAAACCATCAAATATCTTTATGCAATTATTGAAATGTCGAGTAATGACAATATATCTGTGAACATACTTGTTAAGTTTGTCTGCGGTAATAGTTAAATTTATCTCATTCCTTTGTTCATATTGTTGACGACATAATTTTGTATTTTTTAATGGTCATTAAAAATATTATCTATTATAACAGATATTTTTAGACTGCCTTCATTATTTGACAGTTTTGACAGACATTATTGATTTGGCCCATAACTGTGGCTAACCAGAAGGGGACAATGTGACAGTTTTATGTAACAAAAGGCACAGTGTCATGTCAACTGAACTAAATGTTGTATAAAGTGACAGCAGGACAAAAACGCCTTTCAGACTTAATTTTCTGCTTCATTTTTTCTACCATCAATACATAAGGCAGTGCAGTAGGTGACACAAATTAGCAGGGTAGAGCAAAAGGTCTATTACTGCTTCTGTTGCTATCTTTGACTTTTTTCCACTAAGACAACTAGCAATTACTTTTAAGGTGAACGAAAAAGAAGAGCAGCTTATAGTAATCAACCTACCCCTTTAGGAGAAAATATATCCCTTATCAGGATTCTTTATATGTTTCTCCTAGGTGGCTTTTTGGAAAAGATGAAAGAAAAGAGTCTCCCATCTGCTAGGTCATGCCTACAAGACACATTCTGTCAAGTCTTAAAAGCAACAAGAGCTTTGCCTGTGGGATACCTATAATTATTATGTGGAGCGGCCTTGTGCCTGCTGTAGCTCATTGTTCTGCTAACACAACCCGAATGAGAACAGTGGCTCCAGGCTGTGAGTTGATAAAGTGCAACTTTTCGATTTTACTCTTCTACAGCTCTAGCATTGTGCACAGTCCATGAGTGACATCTTTGGCCTTCCTTTGGGCTGAGCAGATTGAATCTGTCATGCTGAGTTAAACAATGACTAGGGGACACAACCCCAGCAGGGCCTGCCATTTTTTCCTACTAATTCAATCTACATTTAATCAATGAAAGTAATTTCTTGTTTGTTTAAGTCTCATAACCAATGGATCTAGAGGATCCTGAAGTAGTGCACCTCCACCCTGACCTTCTCCCCTTTTTGAACTTGAACTAGTATATCAAGAGCGGAATTTGTGAAAATTGCACATTACAAAGTTGTCATGTTGCTCACTATATATTTAGTTTCCTTTTATGTTTATATATAGCTGAGTGTCATTTTAGAATTCAGCTTTCCCACAGGTTTGATGAAAAAGAAATTAGCTACAGTTATAACTCCCAGCAGTAACAGCTGTACAATGCTAAGAATTACAAGGCACACTCTTAGCAGAGCATACATATGTATTCAGTTGTCCACATGTATGTCTCATATATA
Source organism: Chaetura pelagica (assembly GCF_000747805.2). NCBI lineage: Eukaryota > Metazoa > Chordata > Aves > Apodiformes > Apodidae > Chaetura > Chaetura pelagica. Next base: position 538,984 of record NW_009952478.1, on the reverse strand, counting down.
AGGGTACTAATGTAAGGATATTTCTTCCTAAGCACAGGCTATCACTGTTATTGAGAGTAGCCTGTAGTGACTTATGCAAGTTCAAGGACTTTATTGATCGGTTTAGCTGGTCTTAATCAAAATCTGTCTTCCTTTCCACTCATAGTGATTAAATAAGTCTAAGAGAACCTGACATCAAGTCTTTGACTTTTTATTGGTTTTCAGCAAGTGCTGTGCTCAGCACTTCAGTAGCCAGCAGTTGCCAGGCAGGAAGTTAAAAACTCAAGGAAAGTTTGAAATAAATAAATACATAAATAAATATAAATATATACAGCAAATTAAACATATCAAAAGCAAGACTTCAAGTGCAAGTTTTCATGTTTTCTGAATGGTTAAATTTCTTCTAATAAACAGTAGCTTTTGAACAGGGGAAATTAATATTTGCCTGATTATAAATATGAGTGGAAAAAAATGTGGTGTTTTAAAAATTATATTCAATATTTGAATCTGATTTTGCATTCAGATTTTGACCAGTTAATCTGGAAAAATTCTGAAAAGAGAAACAATCTAACAAATCAATCAGCAATAATTTTTTAGACAACATATAGTCTCCATTCACAGGCATAAAATATGTAGTTTATATATTAAAAGTTCTTTTAAAAAATTGGATGTGCTTTTCTAAAGGCATGAGCAGAAATTGAAAAGATGTTATCTGCCTGTTTATTTGGTTTCAGAATTTCTTTCACAGAATCACAGAATAATAGAATAACCACTTGGAAGGGACGCCAAGGATCATCTGGTCCAACCTTCCGTGGCAAAAGCATAGTCCAGACAAGATGGCTCAGCATCCTGTCCAGCTGAATCTTATAAGTGTCCAGTCCTGGAGAATTCTCCACTTCCTTGGGGAGATGATTCCGTGGCGCTAATGGTTCACATTAGGAAAATTTTTCCTCTTCTCTCTAATGAGAATCTACCCATTATTATCTTGCACCCATTAACCGTCATTTTTCCCATGTGACTTCTTGTAAAAAGGGAGTCTCCATATTCTTGGTAGCCACCTTTTGAATACCAGAAAATGGTGATAAAGTCTTTTCTAAGCTTTCTTTTCTCCAGGCTGAACAAACCCATTTTTTTCAGCCTTTCCTCTTTGATAATTTTTGTGACCCTTCCTTAGGCCCTTTCCAGCCTGTCTGTATAGTGGAGATCAGAACTGAACACAGTGTTCCAGATGTGGCCCAACATGCGCTGAGTAGAGTGGGAGGGTGACTTTTTTATCTCTGCTAGCGATGCCCTTGTTGATGCAACCTAACACCCTGGAGGATATTTTTGCTGCAGCAGCACAGTTATCTAATATTGAGGTTGTTATCCACCAGGACCAGCAGGTCCCTTTCCAGAGGCCTGCTACCCAGCCATTTAGAAGCCAGCCTGTGCTTGCACTCCTGGATAATTTTTTCCCAGGTACAATACTTTAAACTTGTCTTTGTTTAATTTTGTAATATTCTTGTTAGCCCACTCCTCCAGCCTATTCTGGTTCTCCAACAGGGTGGCTTTCCTTTCCAGAGAGGCTACTTCCCTACTCAATTTGGTATCATTGGCAGACTTTATCAGGGTACACTTGATCCCATCCTCCAGATCACTTATGAAAATATAAACAATGTTGGGCCCAATACTGATCCCTGGGAGACCCCACTTGTGACAGGTTGCCAGTTTGAAAAACTATTTACCATGACCCTCTGTGTGTGTGGCCTGTCAGCCAGTTCCGACACCCACTACACTCGTCTAGACCATAAAACATCAGTTTCTGTAGGAGGTAGCTGTGGGGAACTGTATCAAAAACCTTGGAGAAATCCAGAAAGACAACATGTCCACTGCTTGCCCCACATAATCAAACATGTTCCTTTGTCATACAAGGTGATCAGGCTTGTCAAGCATTACTTGCCCCTGGTTAATCCATGCTGACTTTCCCAATCACATGCTTCATTTGTCTTGTGACAGCCCTCAGGAGGATTTGTTCCATAGCTTTCCCAGGCACTGAAATAAGACTGATGGGCCTGTAATATCCTGGATTCTCCTTTAAGATTTTCCTGTAGATGGGGGTGACACTAGCCTTCTTCTAGTCTTCTGGGATGTCTCCTAATCTCCATAACTTCTCAAGTGGACAGTGGCCCTGCAACCACATCAGCCAACACTCTTAAAACACTCAGGAGGTTATTGTGAAGGACCATTGATTTGCAGGGATAAAGCTCCTGTAATAGTTCACACACAGATTCTTTTTTCACTGCCAGTGGGTCTGTGTTTGCATTGCCTTGATTTTTTGGTCCCAACAGACTCAGAAGCTCACAGTTAAACCAAAGGTGTCTCTTGCTCTTACCTTTTTTAGACAATTAGCTGCTTTTGTGCTGCTAGGAGAGCACTCTTGAAAAACTGCCAGCACTCACTAGCTCTTTTTATCTTCCATGGAATTCGCTCCAGCTGAGTTTTGAACAAGCTGAAGTTTACTCTTCTAACATCTACAATCTTTGTCTTCGTACTAACCTTCAGTGTGCTCTGGATTATCTCAAACTCCACAATGTTGTGATCACTGCCATCAAGGTTGTCAATAATGGAAATATTACAAAGCAGGTTTTATTGGTTTGTGAGTAGCAAGTCCATCAGTGTCTCATCCTTGGTTGGCACATCTAGCATTTGTAGGAAGACACAGTTCTCAACACATTCCAGGAACTTGATGGATGATATGTGAACCTCTGTACTGTTCTTCCAACAAATGTCTGGATAGTTGAGGTCACCCATAAGAACCAGTTTGTGAAGCTTGCTTAAATGACCCAAATATTGCCTTATTGCTGTTGCTGTCTTGGTTTGGAGGCCTGTAGCCTCCAGTTACAGATACCTACTGTAAACTTCCCCTTGGAGATGATCCTTCTGATTTTGACTCAGAAACATTCAACAGGGCTTCCACAACCACCATAGTTGACTCCTACACATACAAGGTTCTCTTCAACATAGCGTGTTTCCTCCTATTTCCTGTCTGTCTTTACAAAGCAGCCTATAGACATCCACTGTGTTCCTCCTGTCATGTGAGTTGTCTCATCAGATTTATTATTGCTATGATGTCATAACTTTCTGACTGGGCATGGAGCTCCAGTTCTTGCTTTTGGTTCCCCAGTCTGCAGGCACTGGTATACATACACTTCAGGTGGTTGGTCTTCTGTTTCTGATCATGTGAGGCAGACAAGGAACATGTGTTGCCACTCTGGTTAGCCTGCCTTATTCCTCAGTTCATTGCAATGATTGCCACTTTGGATCTCACCCACCAAGTCCTTCAGTTTAAAGCTTGCCTTAACAAGTTGACAGGCCTACTGCCAAAGAATCCCTTGTCTTTTCTAGAGAGGTGGATCCCATTCCTTACAGACCTACCTTATTCTCATATTTAAGAAATGTTTATTTCTGTTTATTTATCTTTAAAAAAAATAAGAAGAAATTCTTTTAGAACTGCAAAGCAAAACTGAGCAAAACTGGCTTCTTTAAATAAGACTAAAACCTAAGCAGTGCAGCAGCACTGTTAAAGTAAGAATCAAACAGATGAAAGTATCATTTTCTGACCATATTAAGACCTAGCAGATCCCCTTCTTGCAACATTGACAATCCCACCAACATGAGTCAGAGTAAGGAAAGACTTCTGCAGTGTTATGGCAATTAGGCCTTTGCCAGCAGCTCAGTCTTGTAAACCAGGATGTTCTCTCAACAAGTCTGTGTGCTGGAGCAGTGCATGCAGTAATGGCTCAGGGTCCTGATCCAATCTGACCATGGAGTCAGGTCGAAATAGCATTAGTAAGAATAGTGACAGAAATCAAGTAACATGATTTTCTTCCAAGATAAATGAAAGGCTTGTGTGCAGGGAGCTTTCAAAACAAAGATTTCATTTGATTTTAGAAAGCTGTACACATATATCTGTAGACATAAAGCTGTACACATCACTACATTCAGTTTGTCAGTTAAGTGTTGCAAGTGCTTGACTTCCGTAAGGCACAGAATTGCTATTACTGCTCCACCCATCCCTTTCCCAAGGGAAGATAGAAAGGGAATAAAGAAGAGAGACTCAAACTTTGGAAATTGAAACTAGAAACTAATTTACTGTAACATATGGGGGAAAAAAAGGGTAAAATGTGAAAGAAGAACATGTAAATATTTACATACAAATATACAAAACCGATCTCGATGACTGCAGGGATATGGGAAGAGCAAGCACGGCTGCTCTAGTGAAAAGCCCATGGCTCCTCACAGCACCCAATGCAGTTGGAACTAGCACCAGCCCCACCAGAGAGAGAAGAGCAGGGTGGTAGAAGGGCCCGACTTCTAGCTCTCCTGGCTTCTATAGATTGTGACAGGAAGTGGGTGGGAATACTGACCCTTCCAGTCTTTCAGGTTCCTAAGGACCCTTTCTCTCTCTCTAGGTGTCCAACACTGTTTCAAGGTCTTCCAAACTGTAACACTCACTTTCTCAAATAATATAGTCTTATTTTTCTCTAAATCATTTGTCATTTTAAATTACTTTTTCAGCATGTCCTTGCACATTTATACAACCAACGGGCTTTTTTTTTAGCCGCTTTTCTCCTAAAAATTCCAGCTATGTAAGTGCAGGACCACAGTCCAACTCTAGTGATACTTTATCTCAAAGAAATATAAAGATGTGCTGTACTGTCAGTCAGTCTGTTAATGATTTAGTGAATGAGGTTAAGTTTAAGGACATATATAATCTTAAGCATATGGCTAAAGATTTGGCTGACTAGTGCTTACATTGAGGAGCAACTTTCTGCTGAATTTTGCTGGCAGAGTATAACCTGCTCTCTAAATTACAGAATTATGTGCTCATCCTGGCAGCTTTCTCCCATTGTTATGTCACTGCAGCAGGATAAGCGGGAAGTCTAGGATGGCATACCAAGGTGAGTTACCAAATATGACATTTGGAACAGAATTGAAAGTGCATTTTCAGGATATGTTTTTGGGGGCTTATTTCAAGCCTACCTCTCTGCAAGTGCTTCCTCCCTTCATAGATTTTAATCACATCCATTTCAAGTTAAATTTTAAGGCCACAGACTAGAAATTAATGCAATGCCAAAGAATGCTAATGAAACTGAAAGGGTAAATTATTCAGGAATGC
>NW_009952478.1:412750-533814 GCF_000747805.2 Chaetura pelagica | reverse complement strand
TGAGTAATAGAGAACAAGTCCCAGAAAACAAACAAACAAACAAAAAAAAAAAAACCCACACAAAACATTCAAGAACCAATTGAAAGTAAATGGTTGGTTTACACTGCTCATCATAAGGTAAAGGAGCAAGAAACTTCTGGGTTTGTTTTTACCCCTTTTTACCTTAGTTTTTCTGGACAGCAGCTGCATCTTCAGAAGACTTACAATACTATTCTTTTTGTGCTCTTAAATCAGAAGTCTCTTCAGTCTTTGCATGAGAACATTTGAGGCACAGAAGGGTGAGGAAAGTAGAGCAGCTGGGCACAGGGGAATGATACAAGCAGAGATAGTATGTTTGGATTTTATTTTATTTTTTAACATGCTTGTAAACACCTAGCACAGTAAAGTGCTATAATAATGTGAATAATAAAAGCAGCAGCAATACAGTGTCCCAAGGAGTGAGTGGGTTATTTACTGGTGAGGTGCCAGCCAAGGCTAACACATGCCTTGAGATAATTCCAACTGACTGCCTTGAAATCCAGCTGTTAGGAAATAGAAGGTGAGAACCCACACTGAAAAAAAAGAAAGGAAAATAAATAAATAAATGAAAGAATGGAAAAAAAGGAAAGACTGAAGTGGAGAAAATACTAAATGCTGGAGATGAGGGAGGAAACTTGGAGCCCTCCAGACCTTTCCTGGACACTTGTGTACCTGTTGCACAGGGACGGAGCATTACTATTCCCCCTTTGCCCCAGGTGATACACAAATTAAAAAGAAAAATGATAATGATATTTTTTACCTCTCAGAAACCTCTTGTTGCAGTTAAAAAGGAAAGCTAAATGTCAAACATTTTTATGGATATTGCAAATGTGTGTAACCCTTAGTTTTCACATAAAAGCCTTGCTGAAATTCTGGTACTAATTAAAAATTCTTGATATGCTATTCTAAAACATCAAAATTAAAACTCTAGCTCTTAAATGTAATAAATTTAACCAAAGATAATGAGTGAAAGGGAAGTAAAAGACAGTTTTATTCTTGACAGAATTGCCATTGAAATTGCTTATCCCTGTTGTTCTGGTACTAGTACATAGAAGTCTGAGATGGAAATCAGCTGTATATTTCTTAGATATTTAAAAATAATATTCTTATAAATAAATAAAAATATGATCTGTACAGATTTGGCAACATCAGTTCTGGAATAGCTTGTTTCCTTTTCTTTCAACCAGGCATCAAAACTCTAGTAGCTATATCCTGATTATGAAAGTTGTTAAAACAACTTCTGCCTGTCAAGGAAAATCATTATAATAATCACATTATATATTTGTTTTGAATGTGTAAGAGGCTAATGCTTACTACAAAGCTAACTGTGTCAGTTTCGGACTATTGATAACTCTGATTCTTGTTATCAGGAGGAACAGATATTTTAAAGGTATGTTTAGCTTTTTCAACTATCAAAGACCACTTGAACAAGGATATATGAATGGATTATAAATTTGAAAATAATGAGACAATTATGTCAAGTTCTCTGCTAGATATTAACAAAGTGCTTCATAAGAAGCACTTTTTCTTTATAGTCAAAAAACATCAAATTAATGTGGGGCATGACTCTGTGAATTCCCCTATGAATTAACTTAATCCTCTGTTTTTTCCTTCTTCTGTAGCACCTTTCGATAAAGGTGTTTTCAAAGGACAGAAAGCAAAAGATGCAACTTATTTAAGATACTTCTCTGCATTCAGTGTAGATGTACCTGGTAAGAAGAATAAGGGAGGTTTCTAAGAGTGACCTTAACACAAATAATGACAGGACCGCTGCAGCAGTACTCTTCTACAGCTAAGCCATGTCAGTCCTTTCCTGCTTCTCTGACAGTGAGACAAAGACTATGGTTCAGTGAGCAGGAGCAAAGTATCATCTATGTAAAACTACAGGCCCTCTACAACATTTATGTAAAAGCTCCAGACTGGCATGTCTCTTTGAGTCTAAACAAAGCAGATACATGGCAAAAGATGGAGTTGTTAGTAACCAGAAAGAATAACCCCAGTTTATCTTCCTACTATATTTATTTATCTATTTATTTATTCCTTTCTTATCTTTCCTTCCCATATACCCCTCACTAAATGCGCCTTCGTGTACTTTCTGTCTGGCTTCCCTGACTGACTCACTTGCCTCTCTGTGCGGGAAGGCGGCCTGCACAATATCAAGCAACAGAAGCATTCAAAGAATGTCAGAGTTTTATTTTCATAGAGGTTTTGCCATTCTGGATGAAAGCTATTTTAATTTATGTAAATAACCTAAAAACACTCAGAACATGTCTGTGACCATAATATGCCCTTATTGAAATTTTAGGGCTTGTGCTATTTCAATAGCTCTGCTACTAGCTTTCAAAATAATGCTGAATCAAAACTTAAAATCTTTTTTAAAACTGTTTCCCCCCATAAAGCATGGTTTTAATGTGCTTCTACTAATCATTCTTATCCTCTGTATTGACTCAGTCGCAAAGTCATTGCTATGGATTTCCATTATGTATTCAGTTTTATAACCAGTTATGTAGTCCAAACTGAACTTCATACTGATGGAAAGAAATTTAGAAACTCATTTATTTAGAAAAATATCTGCCTAGAACACTTATAGAATGGTTAGGAATTCTTCCGTACAGGTAGTTAAAGGATGAATTCTTAGAGCTGGAATAAATATAGAGGATAGTCATTATTGCCAGGGAAGCTAGATAACTAGTTTTTGGGGGGGTTGGGGTTTGTTTGTTTGTTTGTTTGTTTGTTTTTAAAAAGGAAGAACAGGAAGAGAAGTATTACACCTTAATTAATTGGTATTCAGCTCTTTTGTGTTCCTCCTTAAAAATCTTCTTATCTACACTATACTGTTAACCTCAGCTTCTTCTCTACTGCCAGTGATACCTAACACTGCATCTGATTTGAAACTTTTTGTAATTTGACAACATTCCTCTTGTTCTATCTCAGGTAGAACCTGTGATTTCCAAACCATACAGCTAAATGTCTGAATGTCTAAGTGCACAAAAACATCCTCATTTGCAATTCTATCAACTGTGCATCATCTGCCTACTCCCTGTAGTCTTGACATCAACCTTGATCTTTAAAATTATGCCACCACTCTTTTTTTTTTTTTTATTATTTTTTTTTGTAGTAGCAACATTTGTAGAAACTCTGTTAAAGTAACTAGTAATTTTCTTTTAGCTTAATTCCATATTGGGATCCTTTATCGTCTTCTTCAGGTTACAAACCTCTGAGTCCCAACTGATGAAGGATATCCCTGACTGCATTCACCAGGTCATTATCACATACACAAGTTACTATCTTTACATACCTACAGGCCTAGTTTGTAAAAAATGCTCAGAATAACCATAATTAATTTTCACTATACATACACTTACCTCACTGACGCCTTTATTGACTTCTGACTCTCACAATTTCTTGTCTTGAGTTACTCATACCAGACATTCTGTCAGAACATTCCATTGCTTTGTGGAGTAAATTCCATTCATGAAGGGTACCAAAACTATCATCAGTGCAAATCTCGTCATAGTAAGAGTTAGGCAACAGACATTCAGCACATGGTGAAAGGTTTAGAGGGGAAGCCATATGAGGAGCGGCTGAAGGCACTTGGACTGTTCAGCCTGGAGTAGAGGAGACTGAGGGGAGACCTCTTTGCAGCTCACTGCTTCCTCATTAGGGAAGGAAGAGGAGTAGGCAATCACCTCTTCTCTCTGGTGACCAATGACAGGACCCGAGGGAATGGTAGGAAGATGTGCAGGGGGAGGTTTAGGTTGGACATCAGGAAGAGATTCTCCACCCAGAGGGTGGTGGGGCTCTGGAATACACTACCCAGGGAAGTAGTAATGGCACTGAACCTGGCAATATTCAATAAACATTTGGACAGTGCCCTCAGGGACATGGTGTGAACTTTGGGGTTTTCCCGTTCTGGGTGGGAGTTGGACTTGATGATCCAGGCTGTCTGAGAAGGTGGTTGAGCCACCATCCCTGGAAACATCTAAAAAGACAGATGTACTGCCAGAGGTTTTAGTGGTGGACATGACAGCATTAGGATACTGGTTAGACGTGATGATCTTGAAGGTCTTTTCCAACCAGAATGATACTGTGATACACATTCACAAATGTCATTTTCATGTTGGCCAAGAAATAAGTTTGGTCTTAGAAATTCTCACAGGATAGAAAATTGTTAATACTCCCAGACAGATGTTGCTGATCTATTAGTTATAATTACATACAAATGTATATATAAATATTGTATCATATGACTAGCATCCACCATAGGTGGAATAATTTACTTTCTAATGGTGTCTTTCTCTCGTTGTCTGCTAAAGGGAGCATCAACAAAGCTATTACATTAAACTGGATAAGGTAAATCTTCCCAGTGAATTTTCTTCCTTCGGAAACTGTAATTCTTTTTCTATCAATGTAATGAAGGACTTACAAAAGATAAAGCTTATCTTCATAAGAGAAAAACAATTTTTAAAATAAGAAGAGTTAAAACCAAAAAAATATTCCTTACTAAGTCTAAACAGTTCATTTCACTTACATCATTAAGCTACTGCAGTTACATTAGATCAATGAAAAGGTTATTTTTTAAAGGTAGGTGTTCAAACCTTAAAAAAAACCCAAAACTGATCCTATCATATATCTTCAGACAGACCCTGCAAACTGCAAGACTACATTTAAAAGATAAAATGTCTACAGAATTAAAAAAGAAACAAAAAATTATACAAAAAAAAAAGTGAACCAGCAGCTCTGGAAGAAAACAAACAAAGCAGCGTAAGCTCTCTTTCTAGTTCTACTTCCTACCTCTAGTAATTTTATTAAATTACTACAGCAATCAGCTGAGACCCATTACATGTTAGCTTGACCTCCTTCTCAAATATCTAAGCAGATGCAGCTGGAACGAAAACAGATGAAAGGTGTAAATGAGAAGATTCAATTAACATTTTTTCTCCTTTTCATATGAGTTTCAAAAAGAAACTCCCCCAGGATTTAAAGTGATCCTTTAATTTAAGAAATATCTTTTTCATCTACTCAAAATAAAATATTTTAACATCGTTGTAAGCCCTTTTGTTCTGACTGGGAAAGTGAGTACTCACAGTTCATGATATGACAAGAACAATGAAATCAAGCTGAACCAAAACTGCATTTACTATCTAAATCACCAAATGGAAATGCCTTAAGTGTAGTTAAGTTAGTTAAACAGAGTAAGTTAATTTGTAAGTAATTTGCTACAAAACTAGAAATTCATGCAATGTTTACATTATGAAACCTAATTAAAACCTAACTTTCATGTATTAAGATGATCATACACATAACAGACCTTAACATCATTTGGTGTTTTTTGGTACAGCTCTGCTTTCAGTAGAGGATCAGAACCAACAATATTTCAGATGGGATCAGTGTGGTAGAGAGAAATATGAATAACTAAGTTTTAATTTAATATTCTTTGAAAGAGGCTATGGCAGCTTAATTTAAATGCAGATGCTGCCTAAGCTTCTGATTTATTATTGTTGCTGAGCTAGTCTCATTTGTATTGTAACACCCTTTTGCATAACTGCAGACTTTTAAGAGGGCTTTATAACCAGGTTACATTACAGGTAGGTTTGCAAATAATATCTCACTGGTAGTCTCAAAATAACATAATTAAATTATAATTCAATACTTTCTATCAACAACATCGGTGTGAAGAAAATATATTTTTAAAAGAATGAAAAAAAGAATGAGAAAAAGAATAAAAAGTGCATTAAAGGCCATGTTCATCATACCTATTTCAAGATCTGAAGTGGCACAGTGAGAACTTTAAGGTAGAAATCCAAGTTCAATTTGTAGTCACATAGGAAGATGCTTTCAGAGGTTTTGATTCTCCTAAAGTCTTAATATTTTCTTTACTTCATATTGCAGAAATCTATGCACATTCAGACTCTCAAACAGACATCTAAATTTTTCAGGGCAGTACCTTATTTTTCCTTCAGTAGAAATAATAATAATAGATTACCATTTCTTCTGTCTTCATCATTATTGATGAGTTATTTTTTTATGCAATATGAAGCACAATTTGCTGTAAGCACATGCTCAATCACCACTGAAGCAAAACATAATAAATGAAGTAATGTAGCTGACCAGTTTAACTCAGTGGCACTCAACACAGGATATGACAATACCATGTCCCAGGAGCCTGAGTTACAGCTGAGAGTTGTGAAGCCCTCAGTTTCTGAATTTACTTCATGTGGGGGAAGAACTACTAGGAAAAATATACATAGTGGGTAAGGAGGACATGGTAGTTACTTGGCTTGGAGGAGACTGGTTCTATGGCAGCTGGGGAATCTATTCCAGAGCCCCACCACCCTCTGAGTGGAGAATCTCTTCCTGATGTCCAACCTAAACCTCCCCCTGCACATCTTCCTACCATTCCCTCTGGTCCTGTCATTGGTCACCAGAGAGAAGAGGTGATTGCCTACTCCTCTTCCTTCCCTAATGAGGAAGCAGTGAGCTGCAAAGAGGTCTCCCCTCAGTCTCCTCTACTCCAGGCTGAATAGTCCAAGTTCTAAGATGGAGCCCTCCTTGTGGAACCCTTTTTATTATCCTTCACAGTGCAGGCCACCTTCAACTCTAGTTGAGCTTTAGCTACACACATTTCTTTCCTACAGAGGCAAACAGTGTCCCTATTGTCCTCCAACATTGTCCTTTCTTCTACTGACCATATACCTTACTTTTGTGCTCTAGTTCTAGTAGGAGATCCCTGGTCAGCCAGGGTGGCCTGCTACCTTACCTGCTTGACTTCTTACATTTTGGAACTGCCTGGTCTTGTGGTCTTACAAGGTGGTGCTTAAAGAGTGACCAGTGCTGTTGAACCCCAGCACCCTGAAAAGCTTTTTCCCAAGAGACCTTACCAAACAGTTCCCCATGCAATCTGAAGTCTGCTTTCCTCAGGTCCAGAGTTGAGATCTTGCTGTTAGTTTTCCTCCTATTACCATAGATGTTAACCTTGACTGCTTCATGGTCACTGTGGCCAAGGTAGCCTTCAATGGCCACTTCACTCACAATACGTTCTCTCTTTACATGTAACAAATCAAGGAAAGCACCTTTTCTGGTTGGTTCTCTCAAGACCTGTACCATAAAGTTATCATCTGGATAGTTAGGAAATCTTCTGGACCTGTTTGTACTAGCTTTGTGGTGCTCGCAGTTGATATCTGGCAGATCATCAACTACTTCCTTCTGCATTACGGTGGGGTTGTTCTGTTCTCTGCCCTTAGTACCCAGCTCAGGAGACTGAACACCCTGGGGGAAGCTGGTTTACTATTAAAGATGAAGGCAAAGAAGGCATTACTGTATGTACTTGTAGGTGAGAATACAGAGAGCATAGTGAGTGTCATGCTTTATTTTGCTTTTAAATGCATAGTTTTTCTTCCTTATTTTCTGGCCTTTTTTATTGCTTTATCTTCTGAGACATTTTGTCTTCCAAAATATAACTGACTTAGTCTTATGTTTAATTCTATCTGAGTAGCTCCTGCCTTGTGATCATCCTGCCAAAAGACAATCAGACACTAAATTCTATGTTTTCTCAGTAATTTCTCTTTTTTGCAGTTGCACTTGTCTTCTATTTCAGTAAAACCATTCAAATGTCACTTCTCTGCTAAAAACTCCTGGCTACTTAATGGCATTAATTATGACTCCATGCAAAAGTTCTACTATATTTTTTTATATATTTTAATCATGACAATGCTGATCAAATGGTACCTTTTTTTTTTTTTTTATATTATCTGTTAGAATGTGAGGTCCAGCTCACATGGAAAGTTATTCCTTGAGGAATTAGAATATCTACTGCTCCTTCTCATTCAGGAAGCAAAAGATTCACTCTCTTTTTGATGATTTGCTTAAAAGCACATAAAGAATATTTAAGTCAGGTTGTCCATTGTACCATTTTAAGAGGTGCACAAGATGAGCTTAAGAACAAATGCAGTTCTTTGTTTCAGAAAGCCTTTGTGTCAAAGAAAGAGAAACATTTTCCAAAATTATAAAAGTAATTCGGATACTCTGATTCTAAAAATAATTTTTTAAAGGTAGAATTTTTTTGGTAACTATTAGACATAACTATTGGGATAGAGTATAATAATTACACTGAATATCCCACTAGGACTGATTCATGACCTTAGGAACCCAGACACCTGAAAAAAATTGACTTGTACTAATCATGTTAAAAACTTTTTTCTGCTTTGGATGACACTTAAGAAACAGAGTCTATGACACTTTCAAGGCAGGGTTTTGATAACAAAACACTTGTTTTCTAGGACATGTTCTATGTCTTCTTTTTTCATGTTTTATGGTAGAATAACATATGAAATACAATTATGATGGAGATACATTTGCTCTTGACTATAAAAATATGTTTCCCTTACATTTTAAACCCATGATGACTGATCATCAGTAGGAATGGAAAAGCTCTTGGAATTGAGGATAAATTTGGAATCAATTTGAAATTGATAACTCAGTTCTACTTGATAAATGTATTTGGTCCTTGCAAATCTTACATTTCCAATAAGAGATTTCAACCTATCTACTATCTCCAAATACGTAAGAGAAAGTAACTCATCTGTGCACAGGAAACAACAAACATCTAGTAGATAGTTGACTACCTAGTCCATAGGTTGCAGCTTACACCACCATGGTGGTTATCTGAAATCTAAGTTCCCCTTGGAACTTACATCTATTTCTAAGACATTTGTTTGAAGCACTAAGGAAACTTTTAATATTAAGCATTTGACATTGCTTTCTTTACAAAGTTATCATTGGTCTGAACAATCACAATAAAAAAAAAAAAATAAAAAAAAAGAGTGATCAAATAAACCTTTGGGATCAAGTTTTGAGGTGTATAGGCTATGTATGTCCAAAAGACATAGTTTGTGCCTGTGGTTTCATCTGTGTGTGTAAATTTAAAAAAAAACATTTAGGAAAACCTAGCCCCTAACTCTGGAAACAGGTTATATAATAGCATTTTCATTCATCATAGGGAAAAAGCATCTTCTCTTTCTATTTAGTTTTGCTTTCATTTCAGGCTCCAGCCCATAAATAAATTGCATTATTTGCCTTTTATCTCTCCAGATAATATTTTATAAAGCTTTTTATTCTGTTTGAGCTACTTTTATGGACAGATGGACTGGAATCCTACCTGCTGGCAAGAGTTTAATTTGTGACAGGAACTCTACCAGTCTTTCTTACCTCAGGCTGTTTGTGCCATAACATGAGGAACTATCATTTACACTTATGATAGTGGAGCAGATGTTGTTCTGCTCTGTCTAAGCCCCACCTGGCACCATTTGGGTTGCCTACAGCTGTAACACATGTTGTCAAGGGTCAGCCTGCTTGTCACTTGTGCTCTTAAAAATGTCTGAAGCCTTTATCCTTGTCTATTTTTAGCCTAATCCTGACATACTAAAAGTGCATCATTACTGACTAGAAGGAAGAAAGCAAAATTCTGCTGAGAAGACTTTTGTCTTCAGTGGAGGCAACAGGCAGCCCAAACAGTCACTGCTTCTATTCAATTTGAATTTACGACTCAGTATTTTTCAGTGATGGATGGTTATATCAGCAGCATAGCCAGGAGGAGAACAAGCCATTATGTGTAGCAGTTTTTCCTTTTCCTCTTGTTCAGTGTATATCTTAGATCTCTTGCTATGATTTGAATGTAAAAGAACATGACTATTGGACTTTCATTTCTTCAAATGGATTACAATTACTGTAGTGAAAATAATGGTTTTAATAGTTGTATAAATTTTGAGCATTTGGATTTAATTTTATTTTCTCCCCCTACATCCCTATTCTTTCAGGGGAATAATTTAAGAGTCTAACATCCACTTAAGATTTCTGTGAATCTTCCCTAACATTTCTTTAATGATCCTTCTGGCTTTTATAAAGGGTGAGCAGGTACCTTCAGAATATATAAACCCCCAGAATTTTTATTATTAATGACATTAAATATTCTGGTCAGGAATAAAGAATGAGGCAGTTGAAACAACTCCCTGTTAGCACTTTTCCAGCTCCCATTCACCAGTAAGTTTGCTCTTTATTTCTTTTAGGAACTTTCATGAATGTAAGCCCACAAACAACTGGTAGTTTTTACTTCAGTTCACCTGAATTCTGTCTGTATTTAAATACCTAGATAGGAATGGTAATGAATGGAAATAAGTAAGCTGAAAACTGAGCAAAACATGAGAGGTATGACCTTACAGAGAGACTCTTTCTTCTAATAATACAAATTAAAAGTATAAAATAAACTGTATGTATTAACACTGGCAAGGAAGAAATCTGAAAATGTTTACAGAAAAGTGCTAATTACTAGGCAGATTAATGGAGTTATTTTTATCATGAGATGCTACTCAAGGTTTAATGTATCCAAAAAGGCCTTGAATACAGACTCAGAAAATACATATTTTACAAACATTCCCTCATTTTTAAATTTTTTTTCATTATTCCTATATTTTTGTCTTCATTTTGCAAATCAGAAGGATACATCTATGTCTGCTCCCTCTTTACAAGAGGTGAACCAGAAAGGCCTGACATAGGTAGGCTGAGGGCAAATTCTAGCCTACTGATTCTCCAAGTTTCTCTTCTGTTACTCTAGCTGGCCACTGTGAAGATCTGCAAAAATGAAGTTAATGAACAATTAACTTTTATTCTGACAAGACTTGAAAATAGAACCTGAAATGTTCTACTGTATCAATCTTGAACTGATGCAATGAGGACTCACAATACCAGAAGTAAGCCTCCCATGAACACCACTGAGACTCTGATGAAACTGCAGATGACCATAGAAACACAGAAGTCACACCTGCACTGTATCCAATCTGACAACATCAGTCATTATCAGAGGCTTCAGAGGAAGGTTTAGAACAGAGCGATAAAAATATCAAAGGATTGTTTGAAAAGGGAGCAGAAAATGGTCTGGCACTCCACCTGATATCTCTTTACTGTCCAACATTTTACCTTAGAAATCCATTATAGAATATCAACTATTTGGGGGCAGAAAAGTTATCAGTTGTTATTTTACCCTTAAAAAATAAGATAAATAGAATAAGAAACATCTCAAGCTTGGATATTGTTGTGATTCAACAGAAAGGTGTTTTAAGATGGTGGCATTTACTGAAGACCATTAAGGATCTTCTTTATCATCTCTTCCCTGATTCAAGATGGTGCCTGGCACTTGCAAAGGGCAAAAGGAATTATGTTAAACAGGTTTATGTTTCTCTTTTACCCTAAAGACACATGAAGTAAAGCCTTCGATCAAAATGAAGAAACTGACACACCATTTAACTCAGAAAGTTTGTTTCTATTGTTTGTTTTCTTCTACTTGTAATTGATTTTGTCTTCACAAGTCAATTTGCAACCATATTTCTTTTCTGAAGTACCTGAATGCTTTGTATGTTGTTAAAGCATGGAATACTCAGGGACAAAAACCTGGTTTTGTTTGCTTTCAGCCACTATTCTGTGTTTGGTTCTTCAGTTCACAACTTTTGATTTGCTTCCCAAAGAGACCAAGATCAGCCATTGCAGGTCAGTGTGGATTTGCTGTCTGAGTTCACTTGAGATTTGCTCTTACACTCGATACAGAAAGAAATAAAATAGTCTTCACTAAAGAGCATGGCTTCAATGTAAAAGTGGACCTTCAATGTAATGACACTAAATCTCACAGAGGCTAAGGGTTGGTTGGCCACTTCATACTAAGTTAGGGACCTAATTTTCTCTTACACAGGACAGTTAGAAGCAAGCTTTCAGCTGCAGGTGTTTCAGGCTCTTATCCAAGGTGGTGTAGTCCGGAAAAAAGTTTCTACATGTGTATAGCGAATAAAATATTTTGAATAGTGTTTGTGACTACCAGCTTCTCCTGACTAGCAAATGTGCTAGTAAATCTGGAAAGAGAACCCAAAAAGGAGAAGGAAGAAACTTAGAATGTGAAGGAAATTAATTATAGTAGCAAGCAACATAAAGTGATATGCAATTCATGTTTGGGTGTGTAGACTGGAAATACAGGAAAGAAAAGATGCAAATATTAAAAGTATGAAGTGAGTATGAAAAGAAGGCACGGAGGTGAAATCTAAATGTAATATGGAAAAGTACATATTGTAAAGATCAATTATGTGTAATTTTCTGTAAACTTAAATATTTCAGTTGGTACTTAATACTCCTGAACTTCCTCATAATTGTACCCCAACTCACCTATGAAATGGACAGAAACATATACTTTGGCTGTAAAAAATCTACACTAGGCCACCTGTGACAGGCTGTCTCACTGTTATGCCATTCCTCCTATAACTTCCCATCTGAACTTTCCCAGTGTGAGAAGCTAGAAAATTCAGATCCAATTATTTGGTGTGTGCTTGCTGCTTTAATGGAAATCTTATATATATTTTTGTATTTATTTTTATTTAAAATGTTCTATAATTAAAACATACTAGAAACACATTAATTCGTCTAAGCAAGTGATTGCTCTTTTTAATATTTACTAAATATTACTTTTCTATCATGTTTTAAAATGAAAAATTAATAAAAAATTGTGGAACAAATATTTCATTTTCCAGCTATTTTTCAAATCATGCCAACATACAGGGAGGAATTTTATCTGAAAATCATGAGTTATTTGTTGAGGCAACCTCCAGATTAATTAAAGATCTAAATTTTAAAACAGTACACCTCATTTTAAAAATGGTGAATAGCTCTGTCAATGTTCAGTTGTTTAGTTAAATGAAAAGTTGTTTCCATCTCAGGGAGCTGTGGATACTTTCTTTGATGGAAGAGCACAACCAGGGGAATTAAGTAACCATAATATCTCAGTTCAGTTCTCCAAGAGAACACTGCTTATAATACTTTTTTCAATATTATTTTTTTTTCCCCTGTATTCCTTCTGTGCTCACTAAAAGTAAAACATTGCAACACAAAGAGGGATTTTTTGGAGTGAGGTGAATAGGGTTTGGAGTGAAGAACAAATGCACAGAAACTGTAGAACAGCTTTTCTTTTGCTCAAAATACATGAAGTTAACTAGATTTTTTATGCCTTGGTCTCCACTTGAAAAATAATTTAAAATGTTAGGTCCCTGAAGGGCTCATTAAAACATAGACATTTTACTGTTGACTTAAAATAGCATGTTTGTAAGCCATTTACTGTGTAGAAAGGTTTTTAACTTTTTCCAAAATTATATGTGAAATGTAAAATGTATTGCCGTTCTACTGTCCCTTGCCTATGTTTTTGGAAAGATAGAGCCTTAAAGTTGGTGAGTCAGGTATAGCTAAAATTGTTGATCCAATGAAACAGGACCACAAGGAATCTGCTGCTATCATCATCATGTGACAACAGTTTATTCTGGTAGGAAACATACATTCTTGTATAGAGGACATAGATAACATTTTATAAATCACTCCTTGCTTTAGTTAACTTTAAACACTGAAAGTGTAAAATATATTGAGTTAAGATAAATATTAAACTACTGGATCATTGGGGTAGTCTTAAAATTGCTAGTCTGATTTATAAAACTGAAGCAAGCAATTCAAATGTTAAAGGGTAACTTGCTATCTATTGATTTAAGATGACATACTCCCATAGAGTACTATGGTTAAGGGTGTCCCTGTAGAGCTACATAAAACAGAAGAACAGTGTGACTTCTCATTTTTGCCATCCCCAGAGAAGAGCAGAATCATTAGCCAATAATAACATCAGAGAAAAACCAATTAAACCTATTATAGGTGTCAAACCAACATGATGACATAAAAGTAAGAGTGAATAGAGATAGTGGCCCACAGGGGATGAAATAATAGTTTTGTCTGCTGCATTTTAGTGTCTGAAGTAAAGTCCATTTGGGTTTACACTTTTCAGCAGCAACTCTCAAAAGTGCCAAAGCAGTCTCAAGTTTCAATTTCATAACAACTTTCCCCCCTATGTAACTGATCTTATTCATTAGTATCTGAGAAAGAAAAGCTGGTGCACAACAGATATTGGCAAAAGTTATTTACAAAAATATTTTCCCACAAAAAATAATTTGTAACATAGTGTTGAAACAGGAATGAGTAATAATTCAAAACAGTTTTATTATTAATTGCTTTTAGAATCATATTCATTAAGAACAATGTGCTCATGTGTAAAATTCAAAAAAAGTAATAGGGAAAGTTTTTCTTAAAAAAATCTGAATAAGCAATCCACGTAATGCCACAGTAAGAATGATCTCAGGGTTTCTACTGTGATGCCTGTATGTTATTAGACAAAATCAGAGCTAAATTCATTGCTATGGACTTATGAGTGTTAAATGACATATTATGCTTTGTATTTTCATCACTTCACGCTATGTATTTAAAATAATGAAGGTTCAAATGACATGAAATTCATTCATATACTGCAATTAAAAAAAAAAACCACAATAATTCTTTAGAGTTCAAAATGTCAGATAACAATTATAGAACAATGTCTTCTTCAGTTTTATGGATTTTGATGTTCCTTTATATAGTTTTCCATGTAGGTCTTAAAATTTATGGGAATTTATTGTGAAGAAAGGCAATGATACTTTCATCAAACATGTGGTAGTTCAAGAAAAAAGTTCATAATGCAAAATTTTCTAAATAATTTCCCTTCATGTTCTCTGCTGCACACAGAAGAATTCTGTGAAGAATAGGCATGCTATCTAGATTTCATATGTAAAGAAGAACAAAGAAATACAAGTCATTGCATATGGTGCACTGACAGATATGTCTCAATTTTTTTAAAAAAAAAAAATTATAATTAGCCAACATTATGTTAATTTACCACAAATTGTCCATGCTAATGGCATTAATTTATTTTAAGCAGATCCTAGGCTAATTAAAAATAGCCCATTAATGAAGAAAAAAAATTACTTTGCTCTCTTTTACACAAACATATATGAATGGATATATTAAGCAGTTAGTAGGAGTTTCATTTGGATTTAAAACTAGAATAAGTTAAATCTTTTCAATTTAGTCAGAAAATATAAAATATCAGAGTGATACGAGTCTGAAGTGCTTAGTGCTGATTATAGGGTTTAACATACCTTTATCTTTTTGATCAAAGCCTGTTATCTTACATACAACACAAGTATAGTGTGAGTTTATTTTATCTTGATTGACAGAAAAGTGACATAACTTGACAAATAAGAAAAGTTTATTTTATTTTAAAAGAGCATTCATAAATTAAAACATTCATTCAAAGAACAATTCTTTGATCTATAGAAGTAATATTTACACATAACAAAACTGTTAGAGGTACTTCTTTGAATGTGGCATATGACAAAAATGATAGAAGTACTTTGCATTTCAGACCATTTTCTATTAAGGGTCTTGAAGCATTTTGACAATGACAATGAATTGTTGCCATTTCATAAGTAGAGAAACTGAATCATAGAGTATAATATCAAAGTTGTTGAAGAGATTCTGAATTAAAAAATAATTAAAACTACTTCAATAAATGGAAAATTATTTTTTTGAGGGTTGATTGTGCCAGAATAGCTAGGTGTACTTTTCTGATAACATAAATTATTCCATACAGAGAAATACAGTAATTCTAATCTGGACTTTAGTAAAGTATTTTACATGGTGTTGTGTGGAAGATTAAGAGATCATGAAGGGAAGAGAGGGATGAATAAAAGAATTTTAAGTTGAGCAAACATCTGCTTTGAGGAGAAAGGACTTATTGTGGTCAAAAGGAGACAACTTGTGTTGATAAAGTATTTACTGGCTTGTTAGTGGAATTCCTCAGGGAATGAACTTCAAATGGCTCTTGTCATTATATCCTTATTAATGGTAATTGCACAAATGCTAGGCACATGTTGATGACAAAAGATGACAAGGAGGTATCATTATTAAAGAGAGGACAGGAACATACTATAGGTTAAATGTGAGTAACAGAAAATGAAATCCAATTGTACAAAATGCAATAAAGAAGCATTTAGAAACTAAAAAAATGTCACCTGTTAAGATAGAATAGTGGAGATGAATTGTAGTGATATGACACTGTTACAAGGTAAGGTACCTGAGCTGGCTATAAGAGAAAAAATTGACTGTAAAATCCAATTACAGAGTGGAAACTGGAAAACACTGAGTCCACGGGTATCTTGGCCAGGATTCCTACAGGGAACTGAATCCTCTCACCCGGGTTCAAGAGAAAAGAATGCCTTCTGGAAGGGATGAAAAGACCAACTAGAATTATTAGGGAAATGCAAAGCCTTGTCATTAGCAAAAAAAGCTAAAACACATGCTCACAGAACCAAAAAAAAATAAAGTTGGGTTATGTACCACAACAAAAGAAAGGCTGAAAAGACTTCTCCAAATAAATGCACCAGGAAAATGAACATTGTAGAGGAAAATGAACTGCTTACACTGAATATCCAATTTAGAAAAAGACATTTATAACTTGACCAGGAGGAAATACAAGCAATTTTTTTACTAAGAAAAAATACATTCTTGACCGGCCTCTTTGGTAAAACTAATGACCACAAAAGATAGTAAGTTGTAAACTTGGATCTGTATATAAAAGGGACGATATACTAGGGGTGGATGCAGAAGGCTGAATGCAACAGTTCAAAAGGATGTTCCCACTAATACTGTTCCCAACACTAAATGCAAAGCATCATTCCAGATACAATTATTTTTAAAAAGAAATATTTTTTTTATTTTAATTCAGGAGACTTGGGGTTTTCAAACAGAATTATAGAGTAGAGTGGTTTCAGTTGGAAAGGGCCTTGGTGAAGCTATGTTGGCTGCCAGTAAGCACTTCCATGTACCTTAGCGCAGTTTCCAGGAGGTTCTACTCCATGATCTTGCCAGGCACAGAGATGAGACTGACTGGCCTGTAGTTCCCTGGACCTTCTTTGTCCCTTTTTGAAAATGGTTATGTTTCCCCTTTTCCAGGCAGTGGGAACTTCACCAGACTTCACCATTTCTCAAATAAGATGGGTAGTGTCTTCACAGCTGCTTCTGCTGGTTCCCTTAGGACCTATGGAAGCATCCCACTAGGTCCCAGGGACTTGTGCACCTTCAGGTTCCTTAGGTGGCCGTGGACATTCTCTTCTGTAGTGGCTGTTTCTTCATTTTCCCTGTTGCCGATTTCTCCTTCCGTGGCTTGGGCAGTTTGGCTTAGGCACTTGCAAGTGAAGACTGAAGCAAAAAAGTAATTCAACATCTCAGTCTTCTCCATATCCTGGGTAGCCAAGTCTCCTGCTTCCTTTTGGAGAGGGCCCATATTTTCCCTAGTCTGCCTTTTATCACTGACATACCTACAGAAGCTTTTGTTTTGGATCTTGACTTCTCTGGCCAAATTTAGTTCTATCACATCTTTAGCTTTCCTAATCTGATCCCTGGCGGCTTGGACAATTTGTCTGTATTCCTCCCAGGCTACTTGTTCTTGCTTCTACCCTCTGTAGGTTTCATTTTTGTGTTTGTCCAGGATTTCCTGGTTTATCCATGCAGGCGTCCTGGTGTTTTAGCCTGATTTCCTCTTTGTTGGGATGCATCAATCCTGAGCTCAGAGGCGCTGATCCTTGAATATTGATTGTCTTTCTTGGGGTCTCTTTCCTCAAGGACTTCATCCCATTGTACTCTACCAAGCAGGTCCCCAAAGAGGCCAAAGTCTTCTCTCAAATAATAAGATGTAGTTCATAACAACTACCAGAAATCAGCTTCAAATTAAAGTAAATTCCTGACAACTATCATTCATAAAATAGACTACATACAGTTGTTTCTGAACATGTAATAAACAACAAGTAGAATCTACACCACTTTTAAGGTTAAAAGTATGGGAACCTCAGAGAATACCCTTCAGTCTGCGATCTCTTTATACCAATTCTCTCTTTATTTAAAAGCACTTCTAGTATTTCTGGAGTGAGATAGATCTTCTGCTGGACCTACTCAGCAATAACTCTCTTCAGTATAACGTTCATGTACCGAAATCACTCTATACAAAATCTAGTTTATGGTTTCTTAAAACTTACCATATAGGTATTTGTTGATATAAAAGCAGCTGTCACCTAGTGTTACCATGCTTTTCTGTCTCACTAGCATGCCTGGATGGATTATTTGAGCTGAATTACCAACTTTACACATTTGGTAACTACAGGGGTGCTGAAAGTGACCTTGTTGCATCCACACATTTCTAAACTCCCTGTGCAACCTGGTCTCAGTTTAAGCAACATTGGAAGTTAACTACCTTCTCATTCCTGGAGAACTGATTATTCAGTTTGGGTCCAGAAGAAGCTCTCTTTTCCTCACCAAACAACAGACAACTGCTCTGCTAACTAGTATGTAGAGTGGTAGATTAAGCAGCAGAAATGTTAGTAATAATGCAGATTTCATATAGCGGGTTGTTATTTCCTGCCTGCAAGAAGGTTTGGCGAGTACATAGTGGAAAGTCAATTCATAGATTGGAAAGCAATCCTTTAGAGATAATTATTGAATTTGGAAGGGAAACCATCTTTACCTCATGGTTTTGTTAATTTGAAAACAAACAAACAAACAACCCCCCCAAAAAAAAAACCAACAACAAAAACCACAAAAAAAACCCCAAACAAAACCAAAACCAACCTAACAAAAAAACACCCAAAAGAGCAAAAACAACGAAAAAACCCAAACAAAAAAAGCAACAAACAAACAACCCAAAGCAAACAAAAAAAAACCACCAAGTATTTAGAGAATTGGAATTTCTGTTTTGTTATACGATGTGGATTCATTGGTCTTTAAAGGAAAAACAATGAAGGAGTCCTGTGGCAGGAAGGGGAAATTTCTGTTTTGTTTTCCTGTTGTGTTTCAATTTTCACCAAGAACAACAAAATAACAAAGTAGTGGATTTAATTTGAGGGCTGTCCTTGCCTTATTAAGTCTCATGGTTCTCTGTATGGAAGACCAAGCCAGCTGTATTTTTTTGAGAATGCCTACAGTGGATCCACAGAATATTTCTAATATTCTTTACTGTTAAGGGCTATATCCAGGCTAAGTGTTGTGAACTGAGCACTGAGAATGTAAAATCTGCTGTTAAATAGTGTTAAATAGGGCCGGCAGCTAAGAATGTTTTGTATATGCTTTCTAGTATATTTAATCAGTATACTATATACTATATCCATCAAGAACATTAAATGCAATTTTCATTTTTGAACACACGTTAAAATAAAGCAAGTTGATGAAGAAATGATGAAAGTACCTACCATTTTCATGTAAAACCCATAAATCAATTAAAAGAATAAATATTTATTCTTGTATTTTAGCTACTAGACATTGATCTGATGACCAAATATTTACCCCGTGCTGCAATCCAATATAATAGAATAAAGAAATGTGATTTTTTAAATAGTAACAATGTCTATAAGCTTTAGTAAATTGTCCTATTTTAAGGTATGACCTTGATTCTTTAGGTTTTTGGTATTGTTCGGTCTTTTGTTGTTTTTGTGTTTTGTGGCATTTTTGTTTGTTTGTTTGTTTTTTGTTTGGGTTTGGTTTTTTATTGTTTGTTTTTGTTTTTTGTTTTTTGTTTTTTTTTTAAATTAACTTCTAATTATTCAAGTGAAGAAATTACCTATCCAGTCAGTTTTACAATCCAGGCAAAAAATCCAGTAGACAGGAAGGTGAAAAGTCACTATGAGCACAGGCTAAACAGTCAATGAATTATTAGTGGGAACACAAACTTTCCCTGCTTCTTGATACACAAACAGCAGTCAGTTCAGAAGCTCTGAAAAGGGATTGCTGATGGTAATGACAAAACAACAGAGTCAATTGTTCATATCAGTATGTAAAGCTTCAAAGTTTACAGATAACATAATCACTACCATTCATAATGCACTGTTGACTTCTTCTGACATATGTTTAAACTTTATCTTATAAAATGTATAATTTTTAAATAATGTAATCTCACCTTCTTCAAAAGCACCTTATCTTTTCCTAACTTTTTTTTTTTTTTTCTCTCACAGGAGTATAGTAACAACACGATCAACATACTATTGAAAGGTTGAGCAGAATATATTATTTGCATTGGATCACTATAAAAAAATATGTGTTAGTGTGTACCTTAAAGTCCAGACAAACAGTACGTACTGACTATACATAAAGAACTCCACAAACAGGATGTTCCAGTGACTTTGCCACTGTGTTCCTTGCCAAATAAATCTATTCCTTATCATAAAATTTTACACATACTTTCTACGTGAGTCAGGGTACTGTATTTTATTAGGATGTCTTGGAACTGTTGTAACCACTAAAGTCTCTATCAGCTCTGAAAGATACCTGTATTCTTGGCTCTCGCAGATGTCAAATACAGAAAAAATTCAGATATAAACATCTTGTCTTAAGAATACTTAGAGTCTAATGAAGCTCATTGAAATGGGTATTCTGAGTTGAAGAAAGCTGGAATACATACATTTATTAAGGTTTGACAAGGAACCTGGATGGCAGCTGTTTTCTTATGCTCCCAGTTCTTTCTATTTAGCCAGGTCTTAGGAAAAAAAAAGAGTATGGCATGCTTATTAAATAATTATTCTAATTTTACAGTGGTAGTTTAGAAGTTCTGAAAGTTATGATCTTGAGTGTAAGCTTTATTATTTGTAATGTTCTTACTTTTGGCCAGACAGGCTCCAGTTTGTTTATGGGGCAGGTTAGAGAATTTTGTCTCTGGATGTCCTGTGTGCTCCTCTGTGTACTATCCCATTGATTTTCAGCATCGTCTATGACAGCTTCTAAAAGCACTTCATGAACAAATTTGAACAGAATACTGTGAAGATACTTATTTGTTCACTGTTCAGAGTTAATCACATAACAATTAGGCCTTGTAAATTAACTTCTAGCAAGTACACAGCCATCTACTAGACTGACATTTTCACATTCACATTAGACTAGATATGTGTATCAGGAGTTACCTATGAAGATGTCTGTTTCTGTGGCTTTAGGTTTATATTGTGTTAGAGGACTCCAAAATCACAGAATCACAGAATCATCAAGATTGGAAAAGACCAAGGTCATCAAGTCCAACTGTCTACCCTGCAACCCCTAACCACCACAATTCAGTGCTGAAAAGTATAGAAAAAAAATCAAGAAAAAATATGCATATGTTATTTCCTTTTGCACTACTACATTACTGAAACTTTATTTTTTTCTGACTCTCAGGAACAATTTTCTCTTCCTTTGGGCTAAGTAGAACATGACACCCATATGACAAAACATTTTTTATATAATGCAGCTGCCAAATCAAACCAACCTTGACTTTTGTTTCTAAACAGCTATATATTCCTTTTTAAGAAACAGAGGTGGAGGGAGTATGCAAGGAAAATCAGATATGGAATGTAGAATGGTCTTGCATCTGAGTTAACATGATATTGTGACAAGCCAAAAGATTTGATGAGGTAATGCACTCACTCCATGGTGCTGAATGACTGTACTAGTCCATTTGGAAAACTTACTTATCAAGATCACTTAATGTAGATATATGAAGCAGTAGCTGTTTATCACTTTAACAGATATTCTGCCCAATTTCTTCAGATTCAGACATCCATGCTACAAGCTGTACTAAGAGACGTTTTATAGGTGATGTAATATAAGAATGTGAATCAAAAAAGCTGAGATCACTCATTTATTGATTTGACTGTTCATGCTCAAATTATTTAGTTGATGGATGATGTTAGGTGTATAAAGAAATGAAAACATAGGACTAGACTATCTCCATCATTTTGTTAATGGTTTATCAAGATGTATGGGATGGATTTGTACTTGTCTGGGGTCATATTTACTTCATTTGTTTCCAACATTTGCAAATATCCTAGCCACTTCAATATCAAAGAAACCTGAAAGATAAGGCTACAAAACAAAGATGTTACTGTATTATTTATGACCACTATCAATTAGTTTTCTCCCTTAATGTTTTGGGGTCTATATTTCTAGACTTGGTATCTGATCTGTTCAGAGCTTGACCTAAGCTTTTACCGGCAGCTGTTGCTACTTTATTGTCTATATTTATCCACACTGAATTCTTGATATGATTGCCTCTGCCTGAGGCCTGAGCTAAGGTGGTCTCAGAGGCTGTACTGCTTTCAGAAGGAAGTCCTGGTATTTTCTTATACTGTTTGCTCATCAATATCACACAAGTGCTGTGTGAAATTGTTTATCCTTAAGCAGAAGTGTGTTTGCAGGTAGAGTGACAAATGGGAGGTACCTCTTCTTTTTTGTCCTTTGTGGTTTATTGCAGAACTGTAATAAATGAAGACGAGTTTCAACAGCAAGGAACCCTGAACACATTTGAAGATCTAACTGCTTTTAAGTATTTGTTGTTTTGGAATCTCCAAAAGGAGAACATAATTCTCTTCTTAGTCATCATGTTCTTACCCTTTAAATGAATGAGAAGGTTCAGGGTGCAGTAGAGTTTCTACCAGTCTACCATGAGTATCACAACTGGAGCTTGCTAAATCCTTCTTTGCTCCTTTTTTTCAGTGCTCTGCAGTGATAGCAAGGTATGTTTTTACACCTCCCAAACTTTGTCTCCACAACTATCTAGAAAAACAAAGATATAATTAGAAGCTAATAGTGCCTGAGATCTGGGCATGTATTTCCTTTAATATCTCTTGGATAATAAAGGTCTTCCTGACTGGTTTTTGGTTTTTGTGTTTGCTTTTTTTTAATTGTAAAATAAGAATAATAACACTCACTCAGTTAGCTCAAGAGGAAATAAAAATATCAAAGAGCTGTCTGTAGAATGTAAATATGTGTAAAAGTTTATGTTATGAAATTTGTGTTTTATTTGTGCAATACACAAAGGAAACTTAATATATTAATTGCTAATTAGTGAGGAATGAAGAAGCTGTAAAATACTGAAAATTACAAAATAAGTCTGGAAATGTAGAAAATGCCTATGTAATAGCTGTCTAAATAAAGAATTATAGTGATAGATTTTCTTATTGTATAGACTATAGGATAGTGAAATAGTATTGCCTATCTGAAGAGAGGTCTTGAAAGACAAAAGCAGACACATTGACCTCTGTTTGACTGGGTGAAATGCCATCAGTAAAATATATGCCTCCCAGTTATAGAAAGGAAGAAAAATAAACAGAAATTTTAAAAAATGAAAGGGATCACTGAGAAAAAGCAGTTAAAAAGGAGACAGTTTGCATATATATTGTGAGCATACCTAAAAAAACCCAGAATATTAAAGACATGCAGTATAGACTACATAGGCAAAAAAAATGTTGAAGAATTATAGAACACCCAGCTCTAATATAGTGTTTAGAGACTAATGTTTTTAGAACACTTGCATTTAATCAGTATTTTATTCAGGTTTTATATAATAATGACAATTTTGACAGCAGTGTTGTATTCCTCTAAACAAGATTAATATCTTTCATTTTGTTTCTTTTTTGTTTTCTTAAAAAGTCTTCTCACATTTTTTTATTTCATTCAAATACTTAAAATTAATTTATACTTTTCCTTTGGAGTGAAGTTTTGTGTTTTGTTTTTCTTTATTAATTTTTTTTTCCTAAACATCACCCATTTCACTTTTGAAAATTAGAAATATGTGAGACAAGTAATACTGGACATAGCTATGACTGGAAAAAACAGTGTTTATGAAAGATTATAGAATTATGTCAGGCTAACCAGACTGTAGAAGCCTTTTATATAACCTTGTGTATCACTGTTTCCCACACAACAAATTTCTTAGGGGTTTAGCTGTGTTCAAACTATTAGAATATGATCTTTTTAGTATGGTACTGTGTGTCAGTATAATGATATGGCCCTCCAGAAGTAGAGGGTATCTCAGTAATTTAGGTGAATCAAAATAATCTCATCATTATCTGTCTTTAATCTGAATATAATCTCATTGTTCAACCAGTTTACAACAAAAGAATACTGGTAGTTAGCATCTTAGAAAGCTGATTTAAAAGACTTTATGTTTCTCTCCCACCTCTTATTTAATCTTGAGCAACTGACTTAGCATGGCATTTTTTAATTTATGCAGATAAACATACAGATAGTAAGGAGTAAAGAGTCTGTTTGTATCTTGAAGTCTGAAGGACAAACCTACAGACTGCATACAAAATTTGCCTAAGCCAACTCTAGCATTGGAAGTGCTAGAGAGTCTGCCATAGCAGTCTCTATCAGGTTTAGAAGCAGGAAAGCCATGCTCATTAAATTCTCCAGTCAAGTTAATCAATCCTGTTACTCAAGAATATTTGCTCAGGTACAACAAGAACATGATCCCAGAAGAAACTTCCTATGCCTTCATTTCCAGATCTGGAAGGAGGACACTGCTCTGTTCCTGTGAAGTTACCTTTCTGTCTTCAACTAGTTTAGAATCTCTGCACTATGCAATCTGAATCTGATTTCCTTCTGCACCTGGAGAAGACATGCTTCAAATATTTAAAAATTTAGATAATAACTTCTGGCTACCCAAATATCCAATTCCTGAAGGTAGTTTAAAAACACTTTTCAGAAATACCTGAAATGTGTGCAGACACTGTTAATGAGAGCCAGGTAAGCAATTTACATAAGCTGTCACAAACTTCCTGTAAAAAAATTGAATAATTTAACCAATATAATTAACATACAACTGGTATACCACAACAAGGCTAAAAAACTTTCTAGAACAAAAGAACATGTCTAGGCAAAGTTGCCAACCTGCCATTTTTACTCCAGATGAATATTATCTCTGCATGTGAAAATTTTCAGTCATTTTTCAGTGCTACTTGAATTGTAGACCACTAACCCATAGCAGTAGAGATAGCAGAATTTAACCCTAAACAAAGAGCTGATAGTAAAAAAGCTATCAAACATAACCCTCTGCACACACACACATCTGCAACCTGCCAACTTCTAAGTGCCAATATTTACCACTATGACTACCAGGCCTGGGAGACATGTAAAGCAAAATGTAAGCAGAGGCTGGTGATATGCCCATTTAAAAGTGCAAACATGCTGAAACAAAGTCTACACTTCAAAGGAGTCTGCAATGGCAGTAAGCTAATATACTTTAAAAATACAAGTCTTTTGTGAAAAGTGATAAAGTACAATCATTAACAATCTGGTAGAATGAATGAATTTTCAACAAGAATCAAAGGTGTACATTGTGTACTCACTTTGTCAGTCCAATACATGGCACAAAGGAGAGTTATCGGAAACAAATCCCTCTTGTAAGAGAGAAATAGGAATCAGTAAATATATGAAATGGTTATCTCACAGGATGATAACATTTAAGATGTTTTTTATGTGTAATATACAGGACAAATTAGTTTCATATGTTTAAACGTTTATTGTCCACGTGTGCACTAGTCATGCAGTTTAAGATGGCTTTATGCAGAGGCGACTCCCATCTTCCACCTGTACACTGGATGACTTGCATTGTTATCCTGATGAAATTTCCACTTTGCTTTTTCTTCTGTGTGTGAGGTTTGGACCATCACATGAATTGCTTGCTTTTAAACCAGCCTTGCTGGTCTGGGTTAAAAAAAAAAATTCACTGAATGGAGTGACAAACCTGCCTTAGCTTTGGTGTCACAAGGAAATTTGTAGTGAAAAGTAAAGGGAAAAAAGACAGAATTAAACCCTTATAAAATCATCCCAATAGTTATGACATAGGAAAATCAGCATAACAAAATTCCTATTTGGGATATCTAAGAAAGGAGTTGCCACAAATTCTCTAATCTACATCTAGTAGCAATAATTTCTGCGTTATAATTACACTCAATGTGAAAAAAAATGTTTTATTTATTGCAAGCAATAAAATATTGTGCAAGAAGTTAAGTCTGCTTAGTCCAGTCTTCTGACTCCAGAAGGGTCCAGTGCAAATGTTTTAGAGGAAATTAAAGAATTCTTCTATAGATAAACAAATCATGCCTATTGTGTCAAAAATTTAAGAAAAAAAAAACAACCACAAAACCAACCAACCAAAAAAACCCCAGCAAAATACAAAATGTCAACAACTACAGCTCATATTGTCTTGTTCTTTTAGAGCCTCCACTCAAAACAAAATTATTAGTGTATCATACTCCTATTCTATTGTGTTACATACCAGGAGTAGCTGCAAGTTATCTTAGATTTTGTGCTGAAGTTTATTTACTGAACTGCCCAATGTTTTGTGCTTTTTTCTTCTATATTCAGAGTATAGAAATCTAAGGGCCTACTATATTTGTTGATTGGATCCTACAAGGGTTTAGAAATCTCTAATTGTGTCTTCCTTTCATCAGATTAAATATTTTACTTACATAAATATGATTACGTATGTGAGAATCAGCCTATGATGTAACTTACACTTTTTTCCATTTGCAGACTGTACACCATAATGTAATAACAGTTTAAACACCATTCCCTGATAAAAGAGGATGTTGATATTACACATATCTTTAAAAATTAAATGACTTCTATTCAGGAACTCCAGATGACGGGAAATTGTAGAATCATGAAGACATGAATTCCAGAGAGATAAATGATCTGATATATATGGTAATTAGGTGACATTGTGATAAGCACCTCAGAAATATGATAGATAGACTTTGCAATACACTGTTCCCCTGATAATCTTTCTACATACATACACATTTATTTCCTCTTCAGAGCAACATTCAGCTGCTAATCTCTTTACACTTGTACTTGTTCTTTGCCCTTTTGGTCCCATTCACAGCCACATGAATCAATCCTGTTCCAGTTCACATAGCATTCTATGAACAATGCTGATGGTTCAGCTAGCACACAAATCGCAAGCAATAAATATGTAAATTGTTCATTTTCATGTAAACACAAAGCCTTCAATAGACTTTTCATGCACAAAGACAATTGTCAAAATTTTGAAATCTTGTATGAGATGAAGCATGAATGGGAAAAAGTTTATCATGAGTATCAATAAAATTGATATAAGCCAATAAATACTTTCTTGCTACTTGCAGATGCCTGTTTAAAAAAAAAAAAAAATAAAAAAATATATATATATTGGAAGATGCATGGAAAAATACAAACTATTTTTCCTTGACAAACAAGAAGATATTCTGTCCAGAATTATTTTTTTTTATAAATATTTGGCTACTGTAGCAAAGAGTTCAGAAAACAAAGATAGAATAAAGAAGTTTTCATACTTTAAAATTTATGCAGTAAACTTCTGTTGAAAATCACAAGTGCAATTGATAAATCTGTTTGGGAAGTGTTGCACAAAGTTATCCTAAATATCAAAACTGATAATATAAAATTATACTTGAACATTTTTCTTCATAATTCGTCTGATGTCATAGCATCTTAATTTCTTTTCTCATCTATCCTAATTGAAGGCAACTGTGCAACCATTATGGATAGCCTTGTCGTAAATTTACCGAAGAGATTTATTTTGCTC
The DNA here is from genome assembly GCF_000747805.2 of Chaetura pelagica. Classification (NCBI taxonomy): domain Eukaryota; kingdom Metazoa; phylum Chordata; class Aves; order Apodiformes; family Apodidae; genus Chaetura; species Chaetura pelagica. The sequence continues at coordinate 506,480 of NW_009952478.1, read as the reverse complement.
TTTATGTGGAATATGCTTGTTTACAGACCAGATACTTACAGAATTAAAAGTATATTTGCTTCAAAACACTGTATGTGAATGAAAAAACTCCACAATTAACAAACACCAGTCATTCATCCACACTTATCCACTGAAAAAAAACCTCACCAAAAGTTGCAGGTCAGTTACATCAGAGTAGATTTGTCTACAGTTACTATTTTTCAGGATAGATTTGACCTTTAAAATATATATAATTTTCTGTTGCATTTTACAACATGCCCAGTTTGTGGTTTAGGGTTAGTATGTATATGTTTCAATTTACTTATGATCACAATGTGTAATTTTAAATAGTTCCAGTTTACATACTTTCTATCCACTTTTTTAAAACTACTTGGATTCTTAGCTCTATGAACATCTATTTTGAAGCTTTAAATAGCTATCAGATTCTCAATCAACACCTCCACAGCTTTCCCTGCTTACTGTGTCTCAATTTACCTCCTATCTCTTCAGACCTTGTCTCACCCAGTTTTGTTGTTCTTGTCCTGCCTTTCTAATCCTCTGCAGAGTATATCTAATATGCAGCCCTATTGTTACCATACAGCTATGTTCATGTTTGAATGATTCCACCTTTACAGCTTTTACTAGTTCATTACTGTGCAACTATAATAATACAGTAGTAAAACTATTGTGTTTTTTATCTAGATATACGTAGTTTCTCTCTGTCATCTTCTGTGATACAGATTGTCTTAGTGTTTGACAAATAACAGTAGTCTTAGTTATATCTGTATTCAGTGCACATGCCAGCAAGTTGAGCTCATTACAGAAATCAGGATTTGCCATTGCAGATATGAATTTAATAAGGTAATGTCAGATCTTCGATATAGTTTAGTAATAGACACCTCAAACATATTTGAAAGAAATTCTTAGCACAGGAAAAGTATGACAATAAGCTCATAAAGTTTTAGTGTGTTTTTTTTTGTTTGGTTTTTGTTGCTTTTTTTTTTTTTTTTGGTTGGTTTGTTGGTTTTTTTATAATTCGTTTCAGTTAGTACAAAGCTTCTGCTGTAAAGAACTGGAATTTATATTTACAGCTGGTAAGTGTATTGTAGCTGCTAAAATCAATATTCTCCAACTCTGATTCCTTCTGTTTATCTTTTAATCGGAAATTCTTCTAGACTGGCAGTTTGGGGTTGCAGAGTTATTAGAAAGGATCGGCTGTAATTTAGATTTTGAAATAAATTTCACAGACTGTCTCTTTTTACAGGTCACAGTCTAATTTCTTCATCATTCTGCTTCTCTCTGATACCATTTTCTTCTCTTACCTAAACAAGACCATTGGAATTCTGCTAATCTCATTTTATATGGAAACAAAATGTCATGCATTATTGTTTTGTAAAACAGTTAGGATGATTTTCTGGTATCCTACATTTTTGTGACTGTCTAATATCTTTTAAATCTTACTTAATGCGTGGCTGGTTCTTTGACATGCATCCTGTCACCGTTTTTTTTTTTACTACCCTGTGCCATGAATCTGAACTGGTTCAATTTTCTCACTAGCTAGAGAGGTGAGGTACGTTATCAGATCTAATACTCTTCCCCCCAGGCAATGAGTGAAAGTGAAAACTTGAACAAAACTATTACAATTAAAATGGGAGCAATGAGCTCCAAATTTTGTAATTGAACTCCAGATGTTTTCTCAGGAAAAGAGATATGCCATTATTTAATTTAATAGTATTGCACATAGAAATTTTAATGCTCAATTATTAGCATGATCTAAAATAATAATTTTAACATTATAAAGACATGCAGATTCTTCTTTACTTGCTTCCTGAGTTTTTGAGTTTTGAGCTCAAAACAATGTTCAAATCTCAAATTTATTCAAGTCTTCATACACAAATCCCAGATTCTTTCTATTATTGTAAGTCCTAAAATCTTTCTTTCTCTTAGGTGAAAATTGAGAAATTTTGCCTGTTCTTGGAAAATTATGCCCTTAGAAAATGAAACCCATGCTAAAATGAGTGAGTGATGTAAAAAATGTGTTCTTAATAAATATCTTTCAGCTATTCTTGCAATCATAAGTGGTAGCAGGTATCAAATGTTCATGGAAGATGAACAGGTATCAAATATTCACTATGGAAGAAATCTGCAAGTACAATTTTGATTCTCACACTGGTGAAAACCAGTCAGCTGCTGGTTCTTGACTGGTGGTGTGAAGAACTGCCATCCTATGACTAGCAGCAGAACATTTCATAGAATATCAGTTGTGACATGTGATAGGAGACAGAGAATACTCTTCTGAGTCTTTATGTAGCTAGTTCAGCACAGCCAGCTCTTGGTTAATTAGCCTGTCAAGGGAGCTAGTTCTGGCTATACTTGTATTTGTTAACTGAGATGCCCTCCAATTTCAGTTGTTAACTGAGATGCCCTTGTTTACTGACAAGTAATTTTTATTTTGACTGGTGGCACTGAACATACTCCTTCGTTCTACACCTCTCCTTGTTACATCTGGATTCATTGACAATTTTGCAACTAGTTGCAACACCTAAGTTCATGTTGCATTATGGTGTGGAGAGAAATGACTGTCCTGTACGGTTGAACATGAATCCTGAAGAGATTTTGGCTTCTTTCCCAGGATGCCTGGAGACAGTGTGCATAGACACAAAAAAAGCCACTTACAATTAATTTTTTAAGAGCAGCTGAGAACCTGTAGCTCCCATTGAAAGGCTATGATTAAACTCTGTGCAGCTGTTGTTTTTATGAGAAGAATTCTGAATTTATGCAGTTGTGCTGGCTTGGAGACATGTCTAGACAGAGCGCGCCACCTACTGCAAGAGTGGACTATGTATATGACATGTGGAGACCGGAGGCCAGAGTCACATTTCTGAGTAACAGGAAAGAAGGAAGTTATTTAGAAGTTTCCATAAATTACCCAGGCTAAATGGTGTCTGACTAAACTACTTGCTTTTGACGATAAATGACTAGATTTTGGCACACGGACAGAGCAGAGAAAATCACCTGTCTTTATTTTAACCAGGAGTTTGGCACTTGCTTTCTGCCATAATTTGGACAAGTTAGAATGCTGAGATCTGGATGGCAGGCCAACCAGCTAGACAAAATCCTATTTGGATGATTGGTCTCAGAGAATGGTGGCAAATGGATTGTATGCTGCCTAAAATCTGTAAGACATAATGGTCTACACTGTTACGTCTTGTTTAACATCTTCCTTAACACGCAAGGGGATCTGAAGGAACATTTTCTTCTTGGACTGGAAGGTGACACCAAACTGGGGACACTGGCTGATGCACTGGAGAGTAGGGCCACCAACTGGGGTATAGTGGAGGAATGAGCCTTGTGCAGTTCAGCCCAGACAAATGTTGAGCCCTGCCCATGAGAAAGTAGAGCTATCGACAGCTGTTCAGGCTGGGTACTTCCTACCTGGGCAACAGCTCTGGAGAAATGTTCTTGGGATCCTGGGACACAGCAAGTTGCACAGGACCTGCACTAGGGCTGGCAGCATTTGGCACTGTAGGAGCAGGAACAGCTGAACCTTGTTCAGCATATTTTCCTGATTTACATAGGAGAATAAAATGTAAAATATTTCCATAACTGCATATTTCTGAGAGACAATGAAAGCATTTCTTCCTGCTTACAGCTTTTGCAGGGAGACCATCTAAGCAGCAGCCTGGACTAGAGTCAGGAGGCTGGTGAGGTTCCTTCACTGGGAGAAATGACATGCTAACAACAGCATGAGCAGTGACTTCTTTGACTCCATCTCTTAAAGAAAGTTGGAGGGAGGAGAGCGGAATGCTTAAATTCATTCGATTCTAGAATGAAAACAATAAGTGAAGCAGATGAGGTAACAGATGACAAAAGAGAGATCTCGCTGAGATCTAAAAGCCCGTAATTGGCTTCTGACAGAAAGTCTAGGGTCCTCTTTCCCTTCCCCAGGCATTGGCCTTGCCCTCTCATATTGACCTAGTGATGGCAATTATTTACTTTTATTAAACAGTTGATCTCTTAGTAGCTGGCAGGATATTTTGTAACCTTGTAATCCTGTGTAACTAATGTCTGCAGTGCTAACTTTTAGAACAGATTTGTGAGCTTTAAAGCTGTAATAAGTTACATAGTCCAAAAACACAGACTGAATATAATTTGGTACAAAGCATTAATATTCAAATGTAGACTTAGCAGCAGACCAAGTTTAGATTTGGAAAATACTTGAAGCTTTGTAGCACGAATGAAATTCCTTTCCTTGACAGTCTGTAAACCCTATGTAGTAATAGCAAGGTAGTTAATTGGCTCTTTCCAAGCTTATTCCCCTGCATTAGCATCAACTGAAGTTAAAAACAAGCTCTTCACAGATGTGATCTTGAACGGTATTGATCTGCATTTTGTGGTTAATGAGTACTTACATGTGATTGTAAAAAAGAAGATATTTAATTTTAGGAACCATTTAATTTTAGTTTACTTATAGGAATATAAAATATGAAAGGAGTGCACAGATTTTCCTTTTAAAACATGGTTGCCTAGAAAAAGAGATTCTCTCTCTGGCCTTTGTCTGGATTAGAACAGAGATGTGAGTGTTCCCAGAACACAATTTAGGGGTCTGGACAATGGTGCCCATGCTGTAGAGACACAGCTAACTTGACAGTCAGGAAAGCATAGCGGCAATTAAGTTTTTCCACATTAGCCAGATTTCTCTTCCAGAGCAATAAGTTTAAATTAACTCCTACATTTTCATATTTCAAAGAGATTTGTTATTCTTTTGGGTGTAACTGTTTTGGAAATAGTACAGAACAAAAATACAGAGAAAATAAAGCTAAGTGAATTTTTTCTGTTTCAGTAATTATGTTTTGAAATTAACAGATATACAGAAAATCTTTGAAGTCTGACTGAAAGGCAACCTGTAGCTGGAATACCCTGAAAGAGGTAAGGGAGAAATTTAGAAATGAAATTTCTAAATATTATGAATTTTCCAAATCAGCTACACAGTAAAACAATGTAAAACTTCATACTCTGAGTATTTACTGACAAGGCAGGCTGTATTTGCCTCTGTTTTACTAAAAGTCAGCTATAGCAGTTATGATTAACAAAGGCTGTGAAGTGTCACAGAGTTAATGGCATCCTGAGAGGCAGGGCATATCAGTTAGATTTAACTCCTCTGTGGAAAGTAGTTCATAAATAAAGTCTCAAGATCTCCTGACAAAACATTTTCTGAGAAATGTAAAATTATAGGTGTATGCTTGACAGTTAAATTTATACTAGAAGCAGTAAAAAGAACTTTATTAACATAAACAAGTCAAGTATCTTAATCCCTTTCAGAACTCCTAAACCTCTCAATAAGACAATCTCTGGACAAGAAAGCTATCTTGCATGAAATTTAGCTTTGGGAGAAACCCTTGTAACCATCTTTTTTAGCAATACTTTCTCTCAAAGGATATTAGAATGTTTTGTACAATGCTGTTGCACTGCAGCTACTACAAAGTCTGAATTTCATTGCAGTTTTGGATTAAAAACACAATGGTAATATGTATGGAAAGGGTTACATTTTTTTAGACTAACACACATCCTCAATTATTTATCACATTTCATGAAATTTGAAGGGCATTAAAGACGGCTGTACTGGCTCCTGTGTTAGGTTACTGTCTGACACCCAAATAACACAGAAAGACTACTTTTTCATGTCTTTGCCACCACATATGGTACGCCTGGTAAAAGCTGTCTACAATCATTGGTTTCGGTTTGTCCTTTCTTTTTCTTTTTTCCTTCCTGAATTCTCTTCAAACAGTCCTGGTAACACAGAATCAATACCTAAGCGCCAGCAGCTGAGGTAAAACTGTTATCGTTATTGTGTTTACCCTTGATTGGGTTACCCTCTTTCCTCACAAAGCCACTAAAGATTCCAGCAAGAGCGCACAGCATCCCTTTGGCAGATTCTTTCCACTTTTGACAAGTAACAAATGTGTTTTGTTTTTTGGTCCCTCCTTGAAGAGTGCTATAGGTAAGAAATAAATTCAGGTGAGAATAAGCAAAGAGCGAAAAGTTTGCCTGGTCTTTAATTAAACGACATCGGGACACTATTTTGAAATACCAGTGATTATTGAATTGGCAACCCAATCTGTAAAAAACAGGAAAAAATAAGCCAGTAGGAGAAATGGACCATGAAAATCTTTGGATTTACTATAACAGTAAAAAATATACACTTCCCATTATTTTCTTTTCTGCTCAGACAAAGTACACACACATGCAAGTCTTGTGCTCAAAATGCTGAAGACAGAACCATAAAATGGTGTGATTTTACATAGACACACTTAGCTTACTCTTTAATTAATTAACTGAATGCCTCGTTTTTATTTCACCTCATTCAGCATTTCTGGCATTGTTGTGTTATTAAATATGACATTTCCACATTTTCAAAAAAATGTCAAGCTATAATGATACACCTACTGCAGTGTACTGCCTCTACTAAACATAGGTCATGACTGACTGCCAGCTTGAGTCTCAGAAGGAATAATTTTCAGTAAATAGGAAATATATAACTTTCATTATTGTCTTTAAAATGGAAAAAAAGTGAAGGATTTTTTTTTTCTTTTTCTTTTCCTTCTGTTTCATGAATAATTGATTCTTTTTCTGTTATTTGGCATATGTCTTTTTTTTTTATTTATTTTTATTTATTTTATTTTTTTAAACTTATAACCTACACTATAGTCACCAAAGACATAATGCTAGGACAACTCATTTACCAAAATCTGGCTCAAGTTGAAGAGCTGTACTAGGCAAAGTAACATATATTAATGAGTCTGTTCTGAAAGATCTATGCATATGACTCCCCTTGATTGCATAGAGTTGCTGTGAAGGTGGAGAGCATGGTAATAAAATAAATTTTGGAAAACAAAAGAGAGCTAACTACAGTCACTACTCCTAGTTCACAGCTATTGCAACTCTTACTGTAGGACCTTTATTCCTGGTATGTCTGGGATTCTTTTGTTATTCTTTTGTAAAAACTAGAAGGAAAGAAAGCCACTGTAAAAGTAAAGATTCAAATGGTTTATCAGGATCAGAGCCTAGATTTTTCAGGGTCAGGTAACTTCATTTATAAAACTAAATTCTGAGTGAAGCTAAGGAATAAGCTGTTTCTCAGAGATTCGCATGCTTAAATTTGAGTATTGGTCTTCTTTTGATAATAATGTAGAGTTAGAATTAGAGGCTAAGTTCTCCCATACAAAAAAAGTCCCTGAAAGAGAGAAAATAATGGAGACATAGAACTTTCTTTGTCCAATACAAGAAATTGTACAAAATAATTTTAGATTGTCCAGTCTCTTAAGAAGGGACAGCTAGAAAATGACTGTTCACTGAAATTGCAATGGAAAGGTCTTTTTTATCATTGTAAAATATTAATGATTTATGAAAACCACAGTCATATGTTGAAACCACTTATAAAGTGTTGCATTAAAAAAAAAAAGTCAGGGTTTTTTTTTCAATATTTGAAAAAGACTAAACATTTTAAAATTATATCTTACATTTTCAAAGTAAAAACCATTTTGATATCTTTATAACACATTGCTTAAAAAAAATTTTATTCACTATCAAGGAAGGTTTTGTGGGTTTTTTCAGAAATCTGTCAAAGAACAATTCTTTCAGAGAGAGGTTTCTGTTTTGACAAATTCATGACTTTTAATCAACCTGTTTCTTTGAAAAATTCCTCATCAGCTCTGGTGCTGACACTGCCACTAATGACTAAACTCAGTCACTTACACAAAACTACTCACTGTTATGTTTTGAGAGCACAAGCTGCTCCACCAGGCAGTCGTTCCTCAGTGAGATGCTAAAGTGTGGAACAAGGGCCTTTTCTCTCTGCTCTTTGTGGTTTGGGGCTATGCAGAGCTGTGAGGAGTGTCTAAAGAATAACCAGATTTGTGTGGACTTTTCACATATTACTAAGTCCTGCCTGTTACTACTGAGCAGATCTAGTGACTTTTTTGGGACAAGCTCCAAGGCTTCTTAGCAGTCTCACTGAAGAAACATAATGTTGTCAAGCCAAGAGCCAACACTTACAGAATTGTTATTATTTACAGTACTGCTGAGTTTACGTCAGGTGTAGATAAGAGCATTAATGCTTGAGAATTCATTTATCTTCATAACTAATTTTTTTAATATGTATATTCAATATACATCCATGTTTGCATTCTCCTTTTTGCAAAACACCACAGGTCATTCTGCATCGCATAATGAAAAATAAATTGAATTATCCTCAGTAGTCTTAGTAGACAATTCTCCATAAAGATATAAATAAAATAAACTCATATTCAGAGTAAACTTTATATTTAAGAAGAAGACAGGGATTATGAAAAATATTAATTTACTCTGTAGTTTACTAGGACAATTAGTCAAATTTTACAGATTCACATGGCTAAGATATAACCTCCTAAATTTGGGGAAAACTGCATTGAGAGAGACCAGCCTATGAACCTTTTCCTTATGCTTTCTGATAAAGTACTTTCTACTTGTGTAGAGGGATTTCTGCGTGGTTATACAGTCAACTACAACACATATAACATTTATCTTAATATTGGAGAGTGATTCGAGTGGCTGTAGACACGAAGAAATCTATTTTGTTGAAAGGAGAAATTGTCAGTGAGGTATGAAAGGAGTTCAGGAACAAAATATATGTCATTGTAAACACTGCTTTCTGCAAGATTATGTATTGTGTGGTCTTCTTCAGACACGTGAAAAAACAGAAATAAATTCAACCATTATAATCTACTGAACAACATATCTTTCCTAAAAATTTTGTACAAATCATCCATTCCATGGAAATTCTGATAAGAATATTTTCCTTCCCTATTACATATATTTTTGTAATTATCATAGACAAACATTTTTTAGATAGCAATCTGAAGTTATTGATTTGAGTTACCTTAAAGAAAAGCAGAATGCAGGAGCATATATGATGAATCTGAAATTTTCAACCAATATGGAAATTTCTCATAGCTCAGCCCACTTTTTCTAAAGACTGGAATACCTGGTATATGTTATGCTTCTGGATTCCAAACAGATATATATGTAAGAATTTTACAAAGGAAGCATTGAGCAACAATGTAATAATCAGCTTTAACATACCTAATTAGTAGTCCTAAACTGGTAGAGGCACTATTAAGGAAGTCTGCTTCTTTTAAAGATATTATGTAACTCTGAAGACTAAAAATGTAGTCGTTGACCAGTAGGATTAGCAATAAAACTTTGAGGTGGTTTATAGATTAGTTAAGAAAAGCTTTTGTTGACTTGGGATAGTAATACAAAGAGTAACTTCTTATATTTCACAAAGTCTCTGTGAAACATGCCAATTACTTTCCCTCTGCTGGCCTTCACATTCTCCATCTCAGCTTTTCAAGTTGTTTCATTCATGGTTTTGGATCCCCTATTTTGTAGTTATCCATAATATGTCTTTTAAAAAGAGAAAAATCCCATAAGCGTGCTGAAAAAAATCAAGAATATTGATAACCTGACTTCAAATGTTGGGTCCTTTCTCTCAGGAGGAAGTGTCTATTCATTCTCAGTGTTCCCTAGACTATCACTGATGATTTTCCATGGAGAAACTGCAATTTCTGGCTCCCTCTGATGGTTCCCTTTGAAATGATATATTCTTAACCACCAATTCAGATACAATATTTCATTTATAATTTTTTCTTAAGTCATTCTTGCAGACACTTCCCTTTCTTTTTGAGAGGGTGTTTGTGAGACACCTTTAACTTTAATATGAGTCTCCAGCCAGCCACTAGCAAATATCAAAAATTTTACATTCTTAAAATTGCAAATTATCATTCTAGGGCTTTCTCTTTCCAGGTTTCCATAGCAACTTTTCTACAGCTTATTCATTAGAAAGAGTTCTGTTTAATTGATCTCCTAATGTATTGCTTAATAGTAACTGTTAAGCAGTCTTTTGTTTCCAGGTCATATTTAAGGTTCACATATTTGCATAAAAGCATTTCATTAGCTGAAACCAATCATTATTAGTAATTTTCTTTTTTAGTTTAAAATAACTAAACCATCATTGAGATTTTCTGAATAGCAAATATTTATATCTTGCTGAATGGTTTTTCTCTGTGAGCCTGGGTGCTTTGTTTCTCTGAGCAGCAAGAAAATTACAGAGCTTCAAAATGTTAATCAGAGAAGACAAAAAGAAAGTGTGCTTTTTTTCCAATTGAAATGTAAATGCATAGTGACAATAACTATAGGGCACAGGCAATATTTGATGACAAAGTTGTAATAGATAAATATCCTTTAAAAATTACAGTAGTGTACTGCCCAACTTGAATACATTGGGATTTCTTTTATTCTGCATAATAATGATTTGCTGACATCTTAGGCTATTGAAGAAAATCCTTTTTTGCAATATGATGTTGTCTAAAACTCTTCCCATCTATATCTGATGAATATTTTTATAGTCAAATATATTAATTCATTTGATTCTGCATGTTTTGCAAGTCTATTTTAATCTTACTGGAGTGCATGAATGTCAATTCACCTAGAGTCCTGGCAGTAGAAAAATTGCATTCACAAAGAATAATTTTAGTTCTTTCTGGATAGAATCTGCTATGAAAAACAAAGTTTATACTTTCAAGCAACTTCCTTAAGCACTTTAAAAAGAGCTAACCCATCAGACTCCCTCAAGCTTTAATAGAAAGTACAGAATTTATTCCATATGGCTGGATTAATGTTATGTATATTATAAAACTAGTTCACAAATTCACATTGGTTGATTACAAACCTGGATATTCTGAAATACTGTTTTTAATTTTCTTGTAATAATCCTTCTGTTGTGTTTTTTTTTTTCCAGTGCTTGAACTTAATGGTTTTCAAGCTTGCCTCACAAACATAAGAGATTAAAGTCTGATTCTTTTATTGTTTCTGTTCTTCTTAGATGAGATGACATTTTCAAGCACTGAACTTCAAGAAAGACCTGTGAAAATAGAAACTATGGAATTGTTTCTAATGAATTCCCAAGACTTGGAAGGAATTATATGTTTCTAAAACAATTATATCCCTTCAGATCTCAAAACATTCATAAGTTCTTTTAAGTAGACTGATGCATAACATTAAAAACCCCATGATTTTAGGAACAAAATTGAGAGGATTTATAGAGGATAAGGAAGGTATTGTGTTTAACCTTTTATTTTCTAATAAAATGGCAAGTTTCTCTTATTGTTGCTAACATATAGATGTCATGGTGAAGGTATCCAGAAGGAGGAATAAATAACATTAATATTTAGTTCACCAACTCAAAGTCTCTACTTGTCTATACTGAAAGAACATGTATGAATACTCCTTGCCCACTGATAATTTTAAAATAGGTAAGAAATATCTCTAAAGAAAACATCACTTGATAAAAGCTTTTCAGGAGTTCAAAAGACCTTGTTCTAATTTTCATTAATTTTCTAGTGTTTTGTAAAACGTTGGTTTGGTGAAAAGCTATGCCAAATATCTCCATTTATTGGTATAGATATATGTCAGAGTAATTGTGAACTGCTACTATTTCGTGTATGTATGAAGATAATTTTAAGAAATACTGTTATGGATTCATATGGTATGTCTGCATGAATAAGAGGTAAATTTGCATGGATAAAACCCTTTTTTAAACTGTTTTGCATCTTCACTACGAGGCCTGCCAAAAATTGAGGATTATCTTATTTTAAAGTCTTCAGGGGCATCGAAGAATTATGCTACAGACTAAGGATCATTATGGTGAATTTTTTAGAATCTTATAGAAGAGGAAGATAATTTGTAACATTGAGATTTTTTTAATTATATGTTTACGTGAAAGTACCTGAAAGTCAAGGATCATTATTTTTCTGCTGATCATGATATCATTTCAAAAATTTTCCCAACGGGGCAGTACTATTGATGACAGTCTGACCAAAAATGATCCTTAATTTATAAACTACTTTCCCTCTCTGCCTTTGAGATTTCTTGCTTTCTGTTTGAAAGACTTTGAGTATAGCAACAGAGTAATAACTTTATAGTCTTCAGTGATCCCCATGTGTTCTTAGTTTTAGAAACCTGCCTTGTGAAACCAGCCTTAGCAGTATTATACCAGCTAATACAGGACAATCAAAAATATTGACCAAAATCAGTAGTTTAGGGACAGTTATACTTGCTTAATCATGTTGTTTTTCCCTACCAAGAGGGAGAGACATAAGAAAGAAATGCAAGAAAAAGGAGCCAAGTATGTAGGCTCTTAATGCCTTTCTCCTAATACCACTCTTGAACTACTGATGTGTATGTGCTCTAAGAAGCTGCAATAATTTCAAGACTTGGGGACTATCTGTTGGCTACAGCAAGAAGGAAATAATCAATGGTCTCAGGTACTATTATTTTCTAGCAATTTATTTGTTCAGTAAAGTTTAGCAAACTACTTCCATTTTGACTTTGAAACAGTGTGTGAAAGAGTGACACTTTGATAGCATGCTTATGTCTATTGGACAGACTGAGAGTATTTTGTGTAGGACTGCTTTTCATAGAATCAGAGAATCATCGAACCATTCAGGTTGGAAAAGACTCTTGGGAACACCAAGTCCAACCATCATCCGTGCTCTACAAAGTTCGCCCCTAAACCCTATCCACCATCACCACATTCAAATGACCCTTAAACACATCCAGGGATGGTGACTCAACCACCTCCCTTGGCAGCCTTTTCCAGTATCTAACCACTCTTTCTATTTTATTTTTTTTTTCCTAATGTCCAGTCTACACCTACCCTGTTGCAGCTTGAAGCCATTCCATCTTGGTCTATCACTAATTTCCTGTGAAAAGAGATCAGCACCAATTTTCCCCAAGAGGGACAATCACTGCTCTACTTCTGCTGGTCACACTATTTCTAATACAAGCCAGAATGCCATTGGCTTTCTTGGCCACCTGGGCACATGCTGGCTCATATTCAGCCCCTTGTCAATTAGAACCCCCAGGTCCTTTTCCGCTAGACAGCTTTCCAGCAACACTTCCCCAAGCCTGTAGCATTGCCTGGGGTTGTTGTGGCCCAAGAGCGGGACCTGGCACTTGGGCTTGTTGAAGCTCATACCATTAACATAAATCAAACGATCCAAATCTCTCTGTAGAGCCTCCCCGTCCCCATGCAGATCACCACTCCCACTTAGGTTGGTGTCATCTGCAAACTTACTGATAATACACTCCATGTCCTTATCAAGATCATCAATAAAGATGTTAAACGGAAACAGTCCCAACACTGAGCCCTTAGGAACACCACTTGTGACTGGCCCCAGCTGGATTTGACTCCATTGACCACCACTCTCTGGGTCTGACTGTCCAGCCAGTGCTTTACCCAACAGATCATGTGCTCATCCAGGCCATGAGCAGCCAGGTGTTTTGAGAGTTCTATGGGGAACCGTGTCAAACACTTTTTGGAGGTCCAGACAATATCCACAGCCTTTCCCTCATCCAATAGTCAGGTCATCAGGTCATGAAAGAAGATCAGGTTCATCAGGCAGGACCTGCCTTTCATAAATCCATGCTGACTGGGCCTGGTCCCCTGGTTGTCCACTGTATGTCTTCTAATGACACTCAAAATTATCTGCTCCATGGTCTTTCCTGGTATCAAGGTCAGACCGACAGTTCTATAGTTTTCTGGATCCTCCTTTCTGCCTTTCTTACAGCTGGGTGTTACATTTTCTACCCTCCAGTCCATTGGGACCTCCCCAGTTAGCCAGGACTTCAGGTAAATAATGGAAAGTGGCCTGGCAATCACATCTGCCAACTCTTTCAGCACCGTTGGATGTAGCCCATCCTGTCCCATAGACTTGTGTGTATCTAGATGGTGTAGTAGGTCTCTGATTTTTGTTCTGAAGGTCCAGCCAAAGGTCTCTATTTAGCCAGGCTGGTCTCCCACCCCACTTATTGGTTTTCCAGACAGCAGCTCCTGTGCCTTTAAAACTTCTTTCTTGAAGTATATCCAGCCTTCCTGGACTCCTTTATCCTTCAAGGCAGCCTCCCAAGGGACTTTGTCAATCAGTCTTCTAAGCAGGTCAAGGTTTGCTCTCCAGAAGTCTAAGGTGACAGTTTTACTAACCCCTCTCCTTGTTTTTCCAAGGATCAAAAACTCAGTCATCTCATGATCACTGTGCCCTGGATGGCCTTCAAACTTTACTTTCCCCACAAGATCTCCCCCATTCACAATAAGCAGGTCCAGGAGGGCACCCTCCCTGGTCAGCTCACTTATCAGGTGCATGAGGAAGTTATCTTCCTCACATTCCAGGAACCTCTTGGAATCTTCCCTCTCTGCTGTGTTGTATTCCCAGCAGTTATCTGGGAGATTAAAGTCCCCCACAAGAACAACAGCAAGTGACTGGGAGGTATCTCCCAACTGCTTACAGAAAACTTCATCCACCTCACTGCTTTGTCTGGGAGGTCTATAGCAGACTCCCACAACGACATCAGCTTTATTGGTCCTTAACCTAATCCAAACACTCTCAACCTCACCATAACTATACTTGATTTCCAAGCTCTCATAGCATTCTCTAACATACAGGGCCACTCCACTCCCTCTCCTTCCCTTCCTATCCCTCCTGAAGAGCTTGTAGCCATTGACTCTCAAATCAAATGACGGAGTGATAATCCTATTTTCCTACACAAGTCTCAGCAGCAGAAGAACATGGAGCTAGTTCAGGATCCAACTTGGCCCTCTTTAAAAACTTTATTTTGAAGGCTACTTAGTTGTCACTACAGTAAAGTTAAAGTGCCATGATGGTTGATGTGGCTGAATAGCTTGAGCACAATACTGAACATCCCAATGTCTCTCAGATTGAATGTTACTTGTATTTGGACTTTTTAGTTCTTCCTGGAATATTTTCCTACATGTTAGGCTTCTCAAATTGAGTAGGCCCATGTCTCTCTGCATAGTTAGCTTCCATTCTGACTTCTTCACAAAAAATGTGACCTGACTAAGCTCCATTGACTGTATTAATCAGGGCTCCCAGGCTGTAACAGGAAATTAGTCAACTGGCTCCCACGTATGACAGGGTGATGAACTTATTGAATGAGGGAAGGACTGTGGGTGTTTTCTACCTTGACTTTAACAAGGCCTTTGACAAGATTTTCCACAACATTCTCCTGCAGAAGCTGGTTGCTCATGGCTGGAATGTGCACACGCTTTGCTGGATAAAAATCTGGTTGGATGGCTGGATCCCAAGAGTTGTGTTAAGTGGAGTTAAATCCAGTTGGCAGCTGGTCATGAGTAGTGTTCCACAGGCCTCAGTGCTGGGGCTGCTCCTGTTTAACATCTTTATTTATGATTTGGATGAGGGAATAGACTGCATCCTCAGCAAGCTTGCACATGACACTAAGCTGGGTAGAAGTGTTGATCTGCTTGAGGGTAGGGAGGCTCTGCAGGGGGATCTGGACAGGCTTGCTCAATGGCCCAGCAGAGAGGGACCTGGGGGTGTTGATTTGCAGCTGGCTGAACATGAGCTGGAAGTGTGTCCAAGTGGCCAAGAAGGCTAACAGCATCCTGGCCTGCAACAGGAATAATGTGACTGGCGACACCAGGGACATGATCCTTCCCTTCTCCTTGGCCTTGATGAGGCTGCACCTCGAGTACTGTCTGCAGTTTTGGGCACCACAGTATGAGAAAGACATTGAGGTGATGGAGAGGGTGCAGACAAGGGCAGCTAAGCTGATTATGGGTCTGGAGAACCAGCCCTGTGAGGCGAGACTGAGGAAGCTGGGCCTGGAGAAGAGAAGGCTGAGGAGAGACCTCATTGCTCTCTACAACTATCTGAGAGGTGGTTGTGGAGAGACAGGGGTTGCTCTCTTCTCCCTAGTGACCAGCAATAGAACAAGAGTAACTGGGTTCAAGTTGCACCAGGGGAGGTTCAGATTGGATATTTGGAGGACCTTCTTCACAGAAAGAGTGCTGAACAGGCTGCCCAGGGAGGTGGTGGAGGCACAGTCTTTGGAGGTGTTAAAAAAATGGGTGGACATAGTGTTTTGGGAGATGGTTTAGTGTTCAGTGGTTATAGGGTGGATGGCTGAACTTGATGATCTTGAAGGTCTTTTTCAACCTTGATGATTCTGTGATTCAGTGATTCTGTACAATCTTGTACATAAGGGCAACTAAATGAAGAAGAGAGTCCCAAAGAGTATGAATTTTAATAACAAGAGTTTCAAAGAGAATAACAGTCTTATCCATAATGGGTAGCTGTTCATTACTTCCATTGAAGCTACCTAGAACTTGATTTTCAGATGAAGAATCGCCAATGTATAATCCCTTTTTGTAGCTAGGCAATTATTTATACTCGTAATATTTATATTTTATATTTTTAATTTTTTTATTTTATTCTAATATTATTTTTCATTACATTTAGATATTTATTGTTACATATTGTAACATATTGTGTTAGTAATTTTTACAGTCATCATTTATACTACATGACTCTTTTAGCCATTGAAATATGAGAATCAATAAATAAAGCAACAGAAATTAATTGTGAAATCCTAAACAATAGAGAACAATAGAGAACAATCTGAAATGAAAAGTCTACTACCTCCTTTCTGTTAATTATGTTATCTCACACTACTATACTTGGCTGGTTTTTCCTCCTTTTCACCACAGGAGCTAGTCCTAGCATTCATCCTCCTTTCTGTTAGGCAACACTAAAGCTACTGCTCTAATAAGATTTCTGTTTAGCATAACCCGATTTATCAAACACTCAGGGTTGTGCTACTGCCTTGGGTGCCAGTTTAATAACAATATTTGTCTTTTTCCTTTATCTTGCAAAAACTAAAATATTATTCTTTGTTCATGAAAATGAGAGGAAAAAATTGGGAGCACAGTGCTCATTTCTAAGCATTCACAAGGTGAGAATGTTGTGTGGCTTCTGGGGAACATTCACTCTGTTTAGGCAACTTTGATATCCCACAATAGAGTGATAGGTGTACAGTGTGAGAAGGGAGACAGGTGTACCTTCAGTGAGAAGCTTTAAAAGAGAAACATTCAGTGGAAGAAAAGATAGGGATTAGAGTTTCATGCCTGTAATTAAGCAATATGTGGCAAGACACGTTAGAGTAGCATTTGCTCTGGATTTGGCCAGATGTCAGTTCAAACATCTTTGCTACTGTCTTCTTTTTGGCACAAAAAAAACCCCAACAACAAAACAAAACAAAAAGCCCACTAAAAACAAACAAACAAACAAACAAACACCCCCAAACAAACAAACAAAAACAAACCAGAAAATAACCCCAGTGAAAAATGTGAATGAGCATCAAGGAATCTGCCGCTTTTTAAATTGTTGCTGTTTGATGAAAAAGTTAAATTTATAATCTGTGGTTATTTTCCAGTATGTCTTTCTAATGATTACCTTAATTGCATTGCTGGCAGAGTCTACAGGTTTTATTAATCAATAAGACAGTGATCCTTATAATGGGATTATATAAGCAACAACTAATAATTATCTCATCATCAACCTCTGTTTCCTATTATTAAAATCCACATACTCTGTAGGTTCCTCAACAACAATTTTTACAACCACAGTTTATGTCACAGTAAAGTTGTTTTCACTGTTGATGGTGGTTTAATTTCCTTGCTAGCTATTTCATTCCAAGCTGAATTTGGTATGCAACATGTAATGAGTCAGTAAGAGCAACATTCACCATTCTGGCTGCCTGGGTTTTTCTGCAAAGGTTACTCTTGTTGGCAGCTATATGTACATCCTAATATACCATTGCTCCTAGGCTGGGGATGAAAACAAGAAAGGTGGCTGATGTTTTCCACTTAACTGTCTGCTGTTGAACCGGTGCTACATGGTGTAGGTACCTTTAATCAACACTTAAGGTACAGACAACCTTCACAAAGCTCAAGCTGTGTATGCTTGTGCAGCAACAGCCAACACAGCAGGGGCTGTTTTAAACCAACAGGAACAGGATGATTTCCACCTAATCATTTAAGTACTGGGGCTGCTGGATGTGTAAGAGTTGCTGGAGCATGTCTTGTTTTCAAACACAAAAGAGATCCAATGTGGTACATGCTTGTCTAAAGTTAACACACATTAAAGGCATATCTTTTTCTTTTACCTCCATGCTTTCTGTACATCCCAGGAAAACATATTTCTGACATTTCTGTAAGGATAATCAAAGGCAGAAGGACCCTCTTGGTTGCAACTTCTATTTTACCAGCTTTAGCTATTTAAGAAAAAAAAAAAAAAAATAATTCTGAGATAAATTTTCAAATTCTTCTCTGTCCTCTTGTCTTAGCCCCAGAATAAAAAAGCATTTCATCCTTTCTCTTTACTCCCACAATCCCTGCTGAAAGAAGCAGTCTTCTGTGATGAGTTTACTTATATTTACCCAGGATGAGAATTACAAATCTTCTCTTATACCTTCCCAGGTTTAGCTGATTAACAGTTAATTGTTTCTATCTATGCTAATTTCCATTAATTCATGAACTTTTGCTGATATATTATTGATGGTCCATGTATTTAATTCAGGTAAATGAACAAGATAGTCACTGCTCCACTCAATGTGAAGAGAAACCCATATTGTCTTCTGCTCCTTTGGAATCAGTACCTTGAATTGTGAGCTTGACTGCAAGTCCACTGTGCACCGAGGAGTCAGTGAAACACATAACAGTCACCCTGAGCAGGCACAGGTCCAGTGTGGCCTTCAGATCAGCCCTGTTCTGTGCAAATCCCTTGGCTGCAGGGTAACTTCAGCCAGGTCACTTTACAGGAGGACTGTGGGCAGCTTCCTATTTACACCAGCAGTTATACCAATTGTGTGGCCTCAAGTTTATCTTACAGCACAGCAAGAAGTTCTCATGTGAGCATTGTTTTTATTTGATTGTAGACATGAGAAATAAAGCTGTTTCCTTGTAAGAAAATAATACAATAATTTGAAAGATCAAAAGGACAAAATGTCTTCTATGGATGAGTTATGCATCATGTGTTGCATGTGGGTGAGTCCTTTTTGATCCCACATTCCCCAGGGCTCCCACCATTTGAAGAGGTGTAAGATTATCCATGTTATTCTCTTCTCATAGTGTTAACTCTAATAAATAGTATTTTAAATGTCACCTTATTGAATCTTAGGTGGTTTTCTTACTGGGATCATAATGGGCCAACACCTCCTGGTGCAAAACACCATGCATGCAAAGTAAAGAAATGTATTTCAAAAAAATCTAATTGGCTTAAAAAAACCCAACCAAAAAAACCAAACAACTGTGTTAGAAAAGACTTAAATACTTGGAATTCAGAAAAGTTTACCTTTTTGTCTATCAGGGAGAAAATCTGTCCCTTCAATTTTATCAAGGCACTACAAAGGTAAAAAATTTATTGGTTAAATAACTACCCAAATAAATAATTACCAAAAAAATTAGCAGAAAATATGTTCACATACTTAAAAATAGACCATTTTATACAACAAACCCTTATCTTTCAGTATTTCTCATACATAAGATTCGTGATTCAGTCTTGCAGAAACACAGTTGTGATCAGTTTTGGTGATTAAATGAAAAATCTTTGTCTTTGCAAAGTTAGAAAACATGCACTAATTGGTTTTCATTAATTGACAGCCAGTAACAAGCCAAGGATAGAAATCAGTCCCTGCATATATACAGTGGTAACATTAGTCATTTGTGTCACTGGACCAACTTAAAAAGGGATTGAAAGTTATACAGAGTAAAGCCAGAAGAAAGCATGAAAACACATCTACCTACAACATAAGAATATGATGGTGGCTATTTTGATTGGTTTAAAATAACATTGTAGCTGCAATAAGTGGTATCTTCCAAGCAGAGAGATATCTGTCACTACCATTTGGAACATTGTTCCTCTAAGCATATACTTTTTCAAAATTTAAAGTGTCAATCCATTAGAAAGCTAATGGAGTGACACTATTCACCCAAGAGAAAGAAATATAAAAATAAGACATCAAAATAAGCTCGGATATATTTCAAATAAAATGGTGGGGTGTTTTTTTGTTTGGCTTTTTTTTTTTTTTTTTTTTTAAGTGCATTTGATTTTGAAACTAGATACCTATTTAATGTGTAAATAGTGTCAAAAGTCTCCATTAACGGGTAGCTACAACAACATCTTTGAGATTTCTACTTTGGTAATTTGTTTCCTATATAAATAATTTTACTGAATTTTCTGATATTAGACCCTATTATGTTCCAGGTGAGAACATTCCAGGGGAAAATATTTCCTTTTCTTAGTGATTAATTTCTAGCCAGTGAGGTCGTGTCATCAACTTAACTCGACAAAGTCCATGTACTAGGCATCTAAAGAAAGATGAGGGTCCTGTCATGAAGACATAAACAAAACCTGAAGGTTTTTGAGAGCCAAGGGAAGTCTGATGTGGTACTGAGGAAAGACAGAGAAATTGGTATCATAATTCAGGATTAGGTAGGATGAGACGCTTCTTTCCTAGCAAAACTAACAGTATTTCAAACGTGATTAGAATAAATTGTTTTATTGCAAGCTTCAAGCTATAGATGCTGTATTTGTCTCTAGGAACTCACCAGCCAAATAGGTATGATTTGATGGCAAGCCATGCATAGAATTCTATATAAATAAACATTCACTGTATAACTACCAAGTGTTTATATATTAAGAAAGGTATCCCAGAAGATGTCATTCCTATGAGCAGTTCTTACTCTCCCTTTTCTTAAAGGTTATATCAAGTTTAGTCAATATTTGTTCTCAAAAACATTTCACGGACTTGTGTTATGTTGGTCTAATAAACTTAATTTCTTCTTAATAAAACTAATAAACATGAGACAACCGGTTCAATAAATTAAATGTTTGTCTAAATGCAATAGAAAATACTAAAAAAGAGGGGAAAAAAAGTACAATAGAATTAAAATCCATAACACCCTGCTTTGGTTATTTACATAAAATTGTTATGTATTTTATATGGCACCAATACTGAAGGTTCTACTCAATTTTTATGATCTGCTTTTGTAACACTCATTTGGATGATTTTTTAATAAAGTTGTGTCAGCTACATTTGTGGAAAGAAAAGAGTTCTGAAAGAATATGGATTTGTACTTAGGCAATTCTGGAAGGAAAAAGAAAGGTCTTGAAAAATTCTTTCTCAGATTATTTGTGATAAATGTACTTCCTGATGTTGTTTTTTTAAAAAAAAAAAATTATAACCATCTTCCGAAGTATTTTATATTCTGAATATAGAAGCACTTAATAGTCAAAAATATTGAGATGCACATTGGAAAAACCTTGGGCGTGTTTCATGAATGGAGGTACTTGAGGAGGAGACATAGTAGAAAAATGTAAACAACATCACATAAAGTATAAAACAATGCAAAAATAATTCACAGTGTAATTTACATTCAGAGCTTTAGAATGGCCTTTCAAATAATGTTTTTGTCGTCATACCTATTTAATTCTCAAATGGATCGTATCGAACATCTCAAGATATTTTAGAAAGAGACATTTAAATATTCATAGGACTTTCAAAGAGGAATTCAAATAAAGTGAGATTTAATTTGCAACAATGTTCCTATGTGAATTCACAGTAAATCTTTAATGAAAGCTGTATACCATTATGACTCAGGGCAGAATTTAACACTTGAGTATACTCGCTAACACAGAATTTCCTTGAAAAGGAGGAAAAGAATGTAATTCTTTTCTACCTGTAGTGTATTCTGATGACAACTCATACAGAAAAATATCTTCTCATCAGCCATCTGTCTTCTTACACTGTTAGGTTAAAACATTTTAATCTTAACACTGATATCTACATAAAGATGAAATAGTTGAAGTGAAAAGTTTTAACCTCCTTCTTTGCCCCTTCATAATTTATGTTATTGTTCAAAAAATACATATATTTTTCACAGAGTAATGCATTTAAGAAATAGATTGTTTGTGTAGAAAGTGCTCAAGAGTGATCTGACCTGATAAAAAGGCTTAGAAATGTCTACTCCTGTAGCAATTTATTTACATTACTACATAAGGTAGACTAAAAAGAAAAGAATAGTATAAAAATGGGCAAGAATTATGTGGCAGACAGGATGACTACGTCATTAAACTGTAAAATGTTATGAAGAACAGCAATCAATAGAGTGAAAATTCCTACATCACAGGCTGAATTCAACTGCCCTCCAAAAACACACCTAGTATAATACAGAGATTTAACAAGGACAAATTCACATTCCTGATTTTAATTTGAAAAATTAAAGACAGGGACCAGATTCAAGGATACATTATAAAGTCATTCCTTAAGAATGGCTTCCCTGAGTTTACCACTAGTCATGACCAGTGGAGAATGATGAAGAAACAAAGAAATAGGAACAAAGGGAACAAAAAACATACTTTCAATTAAAAATTCAAATTAATTACCATCCCAGCTTCTTCTAACATAGCTAAAATTTCTGTCATAATTTTAATCAACTTTTCATGGATCATTCTTCCATTACTTTGTCAAATTTCTTTTTTAAGCCCATTTCTAAAAAGTTATAGCATGCAATGCAATTTATGTTAATATGTTCTGTGATACAATATTTGAGTTTATTTAAAGCTCTCTGTTTTAAAACTGTTTGCCTGACCATTTCAATTTCCCTGTTTTCCTGTTACGGAGAATAGTAGTTAATTATTCTCTGTTCACTTTTCTTGATTTGAGAGATCTCTTTCCTGTTGTCTCTCAGTCCTATGCTTTCCCTGTTTCAAGAGTTTCATGTTTAACCTTTTCATAGCTAGAAGCCACCACACACTTTGGATGTTTGGAGCATTTTCTAGATTTCTCATGTTATTTTGAGACTGTGGGACAAGAACAACCTGAAATTGTGAATTCATTGAGTAAATTGCTTGACTTTGCTTTATTTTATAATCAGATTTCTAATAGGTCCATTGTGTTTGCAAAGTATTTCTTTTTTCCACAGAAGTTTCCTGTGCCCTTTGCTGTTGCAGTAATTATAGAACACCCATTTGCCATTACAGAATCGCTCTCTGTATTTGCTAATATTATTTTTGTGCAATGCCTGCTAATGTGACCTGTATAGAATCAGGATTTTCCAGTCTGTGTATTTCAAATGCTGCTTTAAGTCCTTCTTGAAAATGTGTGCCACAAGGGATATTTATCTTTTTTACTTTAGGCAATTATAATAAATAGTTTTTAATCCATAGTCAACATTTTTAAAAACTCAGTCTAGTATTTGTTACTAATCATTCCTGGGCTTTGTTCTCAAGCTGACACTTCAACTTCTGACAGTTAGATTCATAATCCTACTTAAGAAGGAACTTCCTTAAACTAATTAGTAGCTAATTCATTCAGATTCTTTTGAAAGATTTTTTCTGTATGTACATCCACCCACATACTCATAACCCTTTTGGGGCTGTGTGTTCCGTACAAGACACAAAACAGAATAGATTTTTGGAATGTGTTATAAATATCCTAATGTTCAAATGACAAAATTAAGAGGAGTCTTGACAGGAAGGCAAAAAATTTAGGCTTACAGAAGAATTTGTTAGCAATGAGAAGGGAGAAGGAGCAGGAAGTTAAGAGCAAAAATGAAAGCTGAAAGAGGGTTTTTACCTCCTTTTCAATAGTAAAGTGAAGAAAGCTGAGGAAATGTTACTTTTTCAAATGCTAGGTATTAGTTGCAAATAATTGTGTTAGCAGTGTTGAGAACAACTGAATTTTATATAAAAAACTTGCCTATTTAGTTCTGTCAAATCTGCTGTCTGTGAAGATTATCTGATACCACTGCTGACTGACATAAGTGTTTCTAACCAGATAACTTAATAGGGGGGAAAAAAAGCTTTGAAATCCAGTATTAAGAAATAAGTCATGTTATTACATTGGCCTTAGTAAACTAAAATATTTGGCAGATTTTGGTTAATTAAAAAAAATCTCTGTTCGGTTGGATGGGTTTTTTGCATAATTTCTGTTCTAATTGGCCATGCTAGTAAATTATTTGGTCCAATGACACAGAGAAAGTCAGCAGCAGAGTTGAAGGAAGAACAAACATCCCACAATTCACACTGAATTATGCTTGCAAATGGTCTATTTTTGCACAAAATATTACCTTGGAAAGATGCTGTGAATGTGACTGATAGGATTCTGTGTAGGGATTTGTGGTATGACTGTTTCTGGATATGATCCTTAGAAGATCTCCCAAATTTTTATGAACTGTAGCCCTCTGAGATAAAAGTGGCAGAGCAGGCACTGGTTTCCACCCCAGCCCAGCCTTTTTCCTCTCATCTTGAATCCTATTCAGATTCCTAAATGAGTCTGTTAAGCATGTTTCAGTTCCTTTGCTGACAGTTTCACTAACAAGCTGAAACTTCATGCCATTCACTGAACCTAGATTTAACCATCCAGTAAAAGAACTCTGCCATTTTATTAGTTTTCACATAGAAGACTATTTTTGATGTAGTAATTTTGAAGGGATCATTGATCCCAGTATAACAGTAAATTAATAAAGAAACCATAGGCCATGCACTCATGGGTAAATCAAGTGCAGATTCCTAGAGACAATGGAAATAGAATTAATGAGTCATGACTGTCAAAGAATTATGGTATACATACAATTCACTTCCACGTCCACACCTTAGTCATCTGGCAAGACAAAAGCTGCTGCTTTCACATACAAATTTTGACACTGGTGCAAAGAGATTGGTTGAAATAATGAGACCTACTCTATTGTTTTTCTGGTTGTATACATTTTCTTCTGTCCTTTTCAGTGTGCCGCAGCCAGCTAGATTAATCCTACCAGTTTGTGCTCCACAACACCATTGGAGATACCTTTATTGCAAAAAATCTAAAGTGTTAACTGTGAAATCTCTTAGAATAGGGCACAGCAACACACTGACAGGAGTCAAGGGACTCTGTCACATAAACATCTTGATCTTCTGCTTCTACTCTCCACCTCTTTCTCTGATTCTTTTAGTTCCGCATACAGCATCTGGTACCTTTCATTACACAGCTAAGTTACTAACTATTTAATTATTTTACAGTCTATCAGTTGTGGAGTTATTCCTTCTGCCTGCCCATTTTATTTAATATTCTAGACCTCTATAGGCTGCCATGTGACTATGGGGCCATAAGAAATATATCCGCCAACAAGTATAACACTAACACCCAAGTACAGTTTAAAAATCTATAGATGTAATGATTTAATGTTCAAAGAGAAGCCAGCTGCACTGGGAACTTCAACTGCTTATGACAGGGCTGGGTACTACTGCATGTTTTTTATGGATACGTTTGAAAACAGAGAGGTAAATTCTCTCTTGATTCAGTCTCTTTGCAACATTAATAAAACTACAAGTATGCAATGAGTCTAAAGTATGAGCAAATTATCTATTGTTTACATATTAACTCTGATAAGTACTATCTTTTCTTTCATATGAGAATATGGTCACAAGAAATATAAACTCATCATCTGTATACCAGGATATGTAGGGATACCTCAGAGCAAGTGATGTCATCTACCTGGACAAAACATTTGTGCAAAGAATTTGACACTGTCCCACACAACATCCTTTTCCCTAAATTGGAAAGACATGGACTGGATAGATGGGCCACTTGGTGGGTAAGAAATTGTCTGGATGGTCACACTCAAGGAGTTTTAGTCAGTGGCTTGATGTCCACTTGGAGATCAGAGATGAGGGGTGCTCCCCCAGGATCAGTTCAGGGACCAGCACTGTTTAACATATTTGTCTGTGCCATGAACAG
The DNA here is from genome assembly GCF_000747805.2 of Chaetura pelagica. Taxonomy (NCBI): domain Eukaryota; kingdom Metazoa; phylum Chordata; class Aves; order Apodiformes; family Apodidae; genus Chaetura; species Chaetura pelagica. The sequence goes on along the minus strand of NW_009952478.1, from coordinate 480,809 downwards.
TGGCATTGAATGCACAGTCAACAAGTTTGCAGATAGCACCAAACTGTGGTGTGGCTGATATGCCGGAGTAAAGGGATGGCATACTGAGGGACCTTGACAGGCTGGAGAGGTGGGCCCAGAGGCTGCTATAAGTTCTTGAAGCCTTCCAGTATCTGAATGGGACACAGGAAAGCTGGGATGGGACTTTTTGGATGGACATGTAATGACAGGATGAGGGGGAGCAGTTTTAAGCTGAAAGAGGGTAGACTTAGATTAAATATCAGGAAGAAACTCTTTCCTGTGAGAATCATGAGACACTGGAACAGATTTCCCAGAGAAATTGTGGCTGCCCCCTCCCTGGAAGTGTTCAAGGCTAGGCTGGATGGAGTTTTGAGAAATCTGTTCTAGTGGAATGCATCCCTTTACATGTCAGAGGGATTGGAGATAGATGATCTTTAAGGTCCCTTCCAAACCAATCTCTAATTCTATGGTATATTTGAGTAGCAGCATGCATTCATTCACAGTGAGAGAATGGCACCTCCATTTAAGCATTTGATGCTCTTTTCTCATTCTAGCCATCATCTAGACCATTGTGGTCAGCTAGGAGGAAAGAAAGAGTCTTATCAGATTGCATTGGCCATCCCAGGCCAATGACTACAGCTCTACTCCCAGAAGTAGTTCACTGAAGCCAGGACTGCATGGAAACCAAAAATTATGTATCCTTCATTTCAAGAGGATGGCTATGAAATAGGGAGTAGTAATCATGGAACTGAGGTTCAGCTTATTTTTTGTCAAAGCTGGAAAGGTAATGTTTCTCTAATACCGTCCACACATGACTGCACTGTAACAAACTGTCTAGCCATTGCAACAAATGTCTCCTAAACAAATAATTAGGTCAGAACTGGAAAGCTCTCGCAGCTATTTTTATGGTAGTTTTCTGATTTATTTACTAAGGACCATACAACTCAGTTCATCTAAGTAATTCTCAAATTGTATTTATTTATTTTTAAATTCATTATTTAGAGAAATAATAGTTACTCAAAATGCAAATTATTGAGAAATAAGGGAAGGAAAACAGGTTTTCAAGTCCCACTGTTTAAAGACTAATTTATTTTTTTAAAAAAAAACCTCTTCTTTTCTTTTCTTTTCTTTTCTTTTCTTTTCTTTTCTTTTCTTTTCTTTTCTTTTCTTTTCTTTTCTTTTCTTTTCTTTTCTTTTCTTTTCTTTTCTTTTCTTTTCTTTTCTTTTCTTTTCTTTTCTTTTCTTTTCTTTTCTTTTCTTTTCTTTTCTTTTCTTTTCTTTTCTTTTCTTTTCTTTTCTTTTCTTTTCTTTTCTTTTCTTTTCTTTTCTTTTCTTTTCTTTTCTTTTCTTTTCTTTTCTTTTCTTTTCTTTTCTTTTCTTTTCTTTTCTTTTCTTTTCTTTTCTTTTCTTTTCTTTTCTTTTCTTTTCTTTTCTTTTCTTTTCTTTTCTTTTCTTTTCTTTTCTTTTCTTTTCTTTTCTTTTCTTTTCTTTTCTTTTCTTTTCTTTTTTTTCTTTTCTTTTCTTTTCCTTTCTTTTCTTTTTTCTTTTCTTTTCTTTTTTTCTTTTCTTTTTTCAAGGCTTTTTAATTAAAAAGGGCAAGGTGATTAATGGTAGTTTCATGAGTAAAACCTGTAGTATAAAAATACATGGGCTAAAAAAACTTCAGATTTTGTGGGAGGAGTTCCTTTTTGGGACTTCTATATACATGACATTTTAATTATGTTTAGTGGGAACTATAAGTCTTAAGGCATAAAGTTTCCATGTATGTGACTAAATGTATGTGCAGAATTATCCAAACAACTAAAGAAATATGCTAGCACGTTTATCTATATGTACATAAAGCGTGCACACGCACACTTCTATCTGTCTGTCTGTCTACATATTTGCTACTTGTCCTAACAGGTTGAAAGAACTAGTCACAGGGTGTGACTACTCTAATTCTAATAAAATAATGACTTGATGAAAGCCACTGTAAAGTTAGAAACCATGCTAAAGCCTAGAAAAAAATACCTGAAATAGAGTATCCATATCAGCTTATTTCAGAGTGTGGCTCTAATTTCTTCTGTTTTGTTTTGCTACATATTCAGTATCAGACCCTCATGAAGTAACAATTCTACTTAGCACAGTTCTTATTCAGAGAAATTTAATCTCTGTATTAGCCGTAGACGCTATAATAGGAAAGCTGTGATGAACTGAGGTCTTCTGTTCACCTTCTTTCAATACTTAAGCATTTTAACCTTTCCTTTTCCAAAGTCATTTTCTCAAATATATGAGATGAGTAATGAGAGCAGCTTTTTCCTGTGTTCAACAATCATGTGTTCTTCTTGCCCATCTGTCCTTGTATAATTATAGTTTTGCTGTTCATGCCAATATTTAGGGCTGTGTCAGCACTTCCATTGCAAATCCCAATTTTCAGGAGTTAGTAATAAGGCTGGTGCACTTGGCATTTGGCCGAAATTGAGGAGTTGGAAGTCACATTAGTCAGGGCACTGAATCCAAAACACGAGCAGTGATTTGTTTTGGGCTAAGCTCCATGTTTGGCAAGAAAGAGTGGCTCACAGCAAGCACAAGTGAAGTAAAAGAGATCCAAGTGTTTGATAGTATGGGTGAGCTTTACATAATGTCAGAGAACAGTGCAAGAGAAGGTCCAGCTAAGTAAGAAAGTCTTTCATAAGGCAGCCAAATAACGTTCCCTTTTTGGAAGGAGGCCAAAGTGGAGAAAATGAAAAGAGGAAGGACCCACAGCAGGGCTGGGTTTGCAGCTGTCTCATTGCCAACTCATTTATTTATGAAGAAACCCCTAACACAGAGCAATTAATACCTATGTACAATTCTGCAAGGGAGGATAAATTAGTAGAGTATTAAAAAAATAATAATTAGTTCATTGTCAAAAGTGACTGGTGATTCTTGGAGCAGAGTCTTATAGAATGTATTCAGCTTGTTTTGTTTTATTTAATTTTGTTTTGTTTTATTTTTCCGTGTGTTGAGAACTTCCTAAGATCCATTGTATAGCTAGTGTCTGACACCAAAACAGTACTTCAACTCTTTAATAATTGAAACCCAAATAATCCCAAAATGCAAAGACCACTTCAGATTATTAAGGATAACAAAGAGTGGGGTAATCCAAGTAAAGAAAAGATACAGATATTGCAAAACCTATGTAAATTATGCTGTAATAAGATTATTTATTTAGAATTTTTACCTTCAGAGAATGAAGATTTTACATAGGGGCAGAGAGACAATGCAGAAAGAAAAGAAGATGGGATCATTATGAAAATAAAATTATCTACAAGCTAAATAAGCTCCTCTAGGGTAATAAAGAGGTAACTTCATAATAAACATAAATAAAGAAACTCCTAATCTCAAGTGATCACTTTCGTAAGTTTTTAAGAATGCTCACTATTTGTAAGTCTTTTCATGGATACACATGGTCACAGGTCTGGCTTTGCTCTGGATAATGAATGTGCTTTTTTTTCACTTCTTAAGCAGGGCTGAGAACTGGTTATGAGTGTGTGTCCTGTGAGAGAAGACAACACTACAAGTCCAAGATGTCACTGATTACTTACTTTTTTGTGAGTTTTGGTTTGGTTTGGTTTGGTTGTTGTAGTTGTTGGGTTGTGGGGTTTTTGTGGGTTTTTTGTTTGGCTTGGTTGTTTTGTTTTATCTTGTAGCTATGACATCTATGACATTACATGAAAACCTGGGTGAGAAATATCCAGTCTCATACACATGCAAGCAAATCTAGAAACAAACAAGTTGGTACTGAATAAAATACACCCTGAAGTTATGAAGTTTCAGCTGCTACGATGGTAATTGTAATTACCTATGTTTACTATTCTTATAATTATTTTTATATTATCTACTGACTCTTGCTAAATGTACAAACCAACACAAAGCAGTTACTGTGATCATCTGTGTTGTATGTATCTGCTTCTCAATGAGTCTATCCTGTCCTTCGTTTTCATGTAGCTTATAGATCATATATGACGATTTTCCTTTAGATTTGACCAGCTCAAGTTCAGTCCTTCTTCAATTAATAATTACTTCTATCAAACAAAACAGTTTTCTTCTATAACTTCAAATAAAAATTAGTTGATAGTCTAGTTTTGTTCAGTCTCCGATGTAGTAAAACTATCAAATATATTAAAATAGATTTTTTTAAATTATTTTTTAAACCAGTGAGATAATCAGAAAGTATTTGGAAGGCCCTCTCATAATACTTTCACTATAAAGTAGCTGCCTATTTATGAACAAAGTTTTTAATGCTTAACAGTGATTCTGAGAGACCAGAACCAGGGTATGTAGGGAGAATGAGATGGATAAAAATGAATCCTTCCCAATTAGAGCAAGAAATAAATCTACATTAAGCTGTACCAGTCCTGAGTACACAGAAGCATTACTGCATTCTTGCATACTTCAGTAATCTTGGAGCAGCAGCTAATAGATCACTCTTCACATGAAGTTTAAAAAGCATGCAACTTTACCCCTGAATAACAATGGATTTTTAATTTGAGCAAGCCTTAAGGCACAGGAATTTAGGAAGTAGTTTATGCCTGAGAAGACTAGTTCCAGCTTTTCCAGGTCAAGTTACCTACACCTACAAAGCCTTTAGCACCTACTCTTGCCCTTCCGAGAGCCTCATGACTTCCCAAAAATCCTGTGTCCTCTAGTTTGCCAAGAAGCCTGATGCTACCCCGCACCTATTTCTAGGATGACCCACATCTCTCTTTGCCTTCTTTCTCTTTTAGTCCCTCCACTGCCACAGAAGGAACATCTGCCATCTAGAAGAATTTTAGAGAATTCTATATCTTTGTAGATTCATAAAGGATCTGAAAATTAATAAGACTTTTGTTACAAATAAAACTAAATTTTGAGCTTCTGTATTTCTGGGAAATGTATCTCCTACTGAATACATTTATGATGGAATTAGATTATATGTATGTATCAGGGAGAAAAGCAAGCCTGAAAACTGTTAGTATAATTAGGAGCCTGTGACAAAAAAAAAAAAAAAAAAAAAAAAAAAGTAACTGTTATGTTATTGCTAGGTTTTATCAAGTCTTTACATAGATTTTATAACTTTTTTTAAAAAACTTTTTTTTTTTTCCAAAAGACTGTCCTGTGCTCCTTATGCAAGTATTTCCTTATTAATTAAATATCACTTTAGAAAATCTCATAGAAATATGTATGTCTGTGGCACGATGTCCCATTGCTTTTGCATCAGAGTATCAGACAGTATTGTAAACCAAAAGTTTGACCTTTGATTTCTCCTGTCATAAATGGCAATATAAATTTTTTAGAGAATTTCTGCTATATCATCCAACCTGGGAAAGATGTTTGTACTTAGTCCTTTCCCCTATTACCCACTGAAGATGGGAGAGAAAAATGAATGTTTTCCAAGAAGCTATGCAGCACAAAATCTATTCTAACTCTTAATTTTCTAAAAGGAATGCAAGAGGGAGATGAGGAAAATAGAAGCACCAAATTACATTGTAATTAAGAGGATGTAGAACACCAGTGTTGAGAAAGACAACTGTTTTCTTTCCTTTTACAGATCTGCACCGTATTGGAGAAATGAATGAATTTTACTATAAATTAGGTGGCTTTGCCACGTTGCTATATATTTTATTCCATTATGGTATAGTCGGTACAGTCTTAAAGGTTCTATATTAAGCCACTGAATAGAACAAAATGAATTGAAAATGTCAATTTGCTTTCCAGTGTACTAGTGAACTACAACAATGCCAAAAAGTTGGGATTTATTTATTTATTTTTATTGGGCTTTTCTCATTTGCCTTACTTAGAAGATACACATTTGTTGAGTAATAATTTGTTTTAAAAACAGTGGCTAGGACCAGACATGGAAATGAAGTAAAATGAAATAAAAATTTTAAGAATGAACATGAATAATATACTACAACACATTGCTGTTGCATGCTGGAAAAAAAAAAAATAACTTCTTATGGGATTTATTTTTGTAATTATAAATTATTTTCTTTATCTCGGTATTGACAAAATGCCACTTTACGAGAAGAAGAAACAAACAGAACTTTACACAACAGCATGCATTGTAATTGCTGTACCATATTAATTGTCTTGCAAAATTCTTTGGAATAACAACATAGTGTCATGGTAAAATGTTAGAACAGCTAAAAAATTATCTCATGTGTCCATGAATGCACAAGTAAAGTTGAGCTCTATATTTCGAGGTGGATTTCTACATGTGTCATGATGGTATTTAGCTCTTCAAAGAGGATATGCATCCTCAGTTATTTCATCATCTCTGATTTGAACTGTATTTCATGTAAGTTAAAGTTTAATGCCTTTTAAAATGCATCTCCAGAGGCCAGCCTTACTGCAGTTTACTGTGCTTTGGGCAAGCTGTTACACAACCCTGATAAACACAGAGTGCTGTAGGCTCACTCTGATTTAGAGTGCTACTTTTCTTTTTACACTGAAGACCACTGAAATATCATCAGATGTGATTTTCGGCATATTGGCTGTTTCCTGCCAATGCCACTGTTTCAGTAGCATAATTGGTCCTTCTATTAGTTTGGAATTTTTAAAGTTCCTTTTTATTTTTCTAGTGTCATACATAATACTACAATTAGAAAATTAGGAAAAAAATATTATGCCTAAAAGAAGAAATCATTATAAATTATATTATGAATAAGGAATTCCTTGCTAAATTCCACTTTTTTTTTTCTTTTTTCATCATAGGATGGTCCAGGTTGGAATGGACCTTAGAGATCATCTAGCTCCAACCCCTCTGCATGGGCAGGGACACCTCCCACTAGATCAGGTTACTGTGACCCCCATTCAACTTGGCCTGCAACACTTCCAGGGAGGGGGGAACCACAACTTCCCTAGTAAACAGGTTCCTGTGTCTTACCACCCTCACACTTAATAATTTCTTCCTAATGTCTAACTTAAATCTCCCCTCTTCCAGTTCTGATCCATTACCCCTTGTCCTTTCACTACAAGCCCTTGCAGAAAGTCCCTCCCCAGTTTTCCTCTAGGCCCCATTCCATTCAGATACTGGAGATGGTGTCTCATTATTTGGATACCTAATGGCACAGTTATGTGATGAGCATACTTATAATTTGATGAAGGAGGAAGTGTCACACATACACACACAAGCACACATTTTATTACAATACCTCATTAGATATGTTTAATTACACAGATTCTGAATTTTAATTAGCTTGCTTTCACAAAACTGATGCCAAAATAGCAGGCTTAATATGGGTTTATGATAACTCTATGCTGCCAACACACCATTGCGACCAGCTTGCTGCTAGACAGCTCTTTGCCAGGCACTTCTACACTGTGAGCTCTTTGATGGGACAACTGGACATGGATTAACAGATGGCCAAAGTTCAGTATCATGAGCAGAACCTCAGGGAGAAAGCGGCTTTGGTCACAGTGCTCTGATTTTGCAAGGAAACTGTGTAGATACGGGAGTTCAAGTGTATGAGTCACACAATTTGTAACGTGTCAATAATCTCACGTCTTCATTGTGCTTGGCCATCAAAAGTGTCAACCTCCGCTCTGCTGATGCATTTGGGTGTCTCACAATTAGATAAAGTTGACTTAATCAAAACTGAGAAATAAGAAAAAAATATTTACACCAAAAATACATAAATATGCTCACTTGACACAACAATTAAAATTTTTGGTTTTGTTTTATGAAGCTCTGTTCTCCAATAATTTTATTTATTTATTTTACTTTGAATTTGGTTATACTGCAGTTTCTTCAGTTATTTGATGCTGTTGTTTATACTGAAAACAGAGTGTATATGCACTTTTCTTTTGGGTTAGGAGAGTGGTAGTCTTTCATGTTCAACAGCGTAGCATCTGGCCATGTTTGCTGGTTAGTTTCTCAATCAGTCAGAAAAGCTGAGACATTGTAAGCAAAATTTTTTAAGCTTCTGGTAATCTTATCCTGGAAAATTCAATTTTAATAACTACAAGATACCACCCTGAATCAGTAGTTTGCCTTCAGGGACTCATGTTGGGCAGGATCTCTAATGCCAAATAGGGTTTCAGTTTGACAGCAAGAGTATATCTGCTCAAAAATAAGTGATCACTATAGACCATTAGTGAAAATAACCTGATTTTATTTTAACGGCTGTTGTAAATATTTACTTTGACAACCTGCTTTATTGAACTATGAGGATACAGTTTTGTGTGTGATAAGACTGAAGGTCAATGCTTGTTTAATAAACTCTAAATAAAGAATTATGTGATACATTGTACACATTTCACATCCAGTGATATATTAATGCATCGTTGCACTCTGTATAATCAGCTCAAATGATTTCCTTTAAGGAGGTAGAGATTATTTCACTTACATTGGGACTTTTTAACAATTAAATGAACTCTTTGTCAAATGCCAGTAATTTAGCTAACATTTAAGGTGACCATTATATTAGATCTATTGAATTTTGTGATTTTCATTGTCTGAAGGATAAATGAAGTATATAAAGTACAGCTTATATTGCAATATATTTCAAAAATAATTACCTGCAGTCAAATCCAATGCCAGAATTGTTTAACACTCATACTTGCGGTGCTGATATAGTTTCAGTGTTTTTCAAGCATGTTTCACTATGACTGCTGTGTTGTATTTTTCTTGTTGCTAATTCAATCTGTTGCATAAATACTGAATGTTGCAAAATACATAAATATATAGACACAATTATATAAAAACCACTGAACAAAACAATGTCAATTGAATGTTTGAAGTTGAATAGGAAATAGGCCCTCTGATTCGTGTGGTTAGATATAGACAGGAAAATAGGATTAGATATAATTTCCTTCAATGCTGAGTTGTTCTGTCTGTTTGCTTAATGTTATTAGAATTTTAGCTATTATGAAGGCAGGTGTGAAGACATTAAAATTGACAGTCTATCAGCCTGCTCTGGGATAATAACTGGCTGAGTATGATCAATCTCTTTATGGTCCCCAAAGTAGTGCCTGAATTTTCAAAATCTTGCCAGAACATTTTTATTCCTCTCTACCCACAGATTCTTGAGTGTCCTTATATTTGCATCACTTGCTTAAAGGATTTGAGTTCACTTATATTTTACTAATTGAATTTTTAGTTATTTATTTATTTTAATAATGACATGTTTTAAATTATTTCTTGTAAACATGATTATGTTAACACGGATAAAATATCGCCTTTTTTGTTTTATTGTGAATTCATAGGACAAATTATTGCATACAAGAAACATGACTATGATGTTCACAGGGTAGGAAAAAATAAGTCTTTATTCCTTTAATAACATTTTTTAATACTTCAATATAGTATGTATGAATACAATTACTTGTCAACATTACCATTAAATTATCATCTTTCAGTTCTTCTAAGCGTACAGGAACAGTGTTGAGATACGGTATAAGTCAGAAAACTTTGAAATACTCAGGCCTGTAACTTTACACTGGAACAGCCTCATCTCCTTGAAAGGAGTTAAAGCTTTTTCACATCACAGACAGGAGGTGTTTACACAGAATCAGCTGAGCAAGCTGTAAACCAGGCAGTCTAGATACTGATGTTAACTAGTTTTCTGTGGCTGGAGAGTCAATGATCAAATTTTCCAAGAAATTCAGAAGGTTCAGGATCAGTATTTAAGGGCAATATGTACCATAAACTCCTTCTGATCTTATTCAAAACTCCAGATATTAGTCCAGATCTCAGGTAATAACCATAATAACTCTGTGGCCAGGAAAACAGCATCAATTTATGCCACTTTTAGGACTGGTGAGCTGTGTTTCATCTGTGGTATTAATCACACTCTATCAAGGTCAAAAATCAAATTCTTAATTTCTTGGAAACACTAACTTAATGAAAAATAATAATGGGATATGAACCCAGGTATTTCATGTCATGGGTAAAAAGTCAAAGTGATGTATTATCAGTAAAAATTGTTTACCTTATTAGTTAACTGATTATGTTCATAGTAACCATTAACTAAGAAGAACTTACCTATTTATAAGAGGTAACATTTAAAACAAGTTTCTGGCAGTCATATGAGGGGCATGAGTTAAGACACCTGGAAGACAGCAGAGCAGCAAAACTCTGTTTCTCACCTCTGCTTTTCAAGAGATCATGAGACAGAGTACATTTCCCTGAAGCTTAAAAAAAAAATTAAAAATGAACAAATGCAACTTTTCTGTAAGAACTTTGAATCCCTTATAGCTAACCCAGGAGTTGTTCATGGCCGTTCAATTGATCCAATGCAGTAGATGCTGAATATTTTCTGATACTGCATGAAGGGAGTGCCTCTTCAGTCTGTTCAACTCTGCCTCTGTAGCTATTCTCTGGCCTTGAGGTCTCTAGAATCTGTGTATTTCTTTAGATTGTTGGGGGTTTTCTGGGGGAGTGCGCGTGTGTCTTTGTGGATCACTGACTGTTTACTCAAGTGCTGATGCAGCCTGAAGAGATACAGGGTCTGAGATGTTTTATCTCTTGTCAAAGCTTGCTTCAATTAAATTAATGGATTCATTCAACTCCCTCTTTCCTTTTTCAGCTGCATCACTGCCGAATACATTAAAAAGATCTTAAGTCTCTAGATGGTACATCATGGCATTAGCCAGGGCACTCATTTCCCTCTGTCTTCTTTTTCTGTAAATCAAATAATTAATGAGGCCTCTACCTCAACAGAGCACTTCATCAATATTTTGTAGCAACAGAAAAAAAATATGCACTTTTTGCTCTTGTAGAAGCTTTTATCTCCATCTGTGGAGGATCTGCTGGGCAAATGTTGTAATTCTAAAATGGTAAAATATTTACTATTTTTTTTCAGTTTGTTCTTAATTTCTGAGAAAAAATATTTTAAAAGCTTAGGTACTGACTGCTTCTGTTGTAAAGATGAGTGCTGCTACAAGTTTAGACATAATAAAATTTAATAGAAATTCAGTTATTTGTAGAATATGTAATTGCAAAAGGTTATATAACCAAGTATCACAATTTAATGATAGTGCTTCAATTAAATTAATTTTAAAAAATCATGGTGCACAGAATGTCGGATATTCCATTCAATTTCCCTTCCTTTCCTTTCCTTTATTTGCTTTGGCTTCATGAACCTGTTTGTGGAAAAAAAATAAACATTTTAAAAGTATATAATTGAAGAGTTCCATGCTTAGACTACAACAGACAATATAGTATAACACAGACAGAAGTGCAGAAAAAATTAATAATTGCCTAAGGCTAAATAGCAGGTTTGCAGCAGACATTAGCTCTCATTGCTAGAGTTGTAGTCTTATTAATTTTGTTCTTTTCTTAAAGAAAAATTTAGTTTTAAAAAAATTAAACAGTCATTAAGATTCTGTTGTTGAAGTGACACTGATTATTTAGCTGAACTCCAGCCCTCTTACTGAGAATCATGCATTGATTTGTAATTACTTTTAGTTCTAGGTTTTGAGGGAGGAATATAGTAATTTCAGTTTAATGATTTGGCTGCAAACTGCATGTGGATGAATAGAGAACATTTTACTATAATAAGAGAGAAAGAGATAAATACTGAATTGTTAAAATATAATAGAACATTTTATCTAAATGACAGTTTCATTCCATTATAATTAGAACAATACCTTTTAATGAAAAGTGCAAACATGCAGTACTGGCCTTCAAATGAGTTCCATTAAACATTGCTACATTGCTGTGGTAAAAATAGTCTATTTCTGCGGGTGAGGTATAACTGAAAACTGTAAATGCACAAAAATGTAAATAATGTCCTGTCTGCATGCTGTTGCTTACAGAAGAAGAGGTCTTACAGACACAAACCTGTGAGTTACACGGCAAGCAATCTCTACACAGCTGTAGTACCAACATTTTTCCAGACATCCATTTTTCATCACAGGATAACTTTAGCTGTGTGTGCACTACTAGAGTCATCCTTCTCAGAGAAAGATCTTTGCCCACAAGGCAGGTGTGCAGGGTGGCTCAACTCCAGCCTACTCAGAATGAGACCAAAGGCCTCAGTCAAATTCACAGGGCAGCTGACCTGGGTCTTCTGTGGGTTCTGTGTGTTGCGTCCATGACTACAATATGCATGTACATCTAAAACCACGAGTAGTTTTTCAACTTGAACTGGTTGATACCATGTGAACAGACACAGCACAGCCTCTTGCAACAGCATTTTGTCAATAAACATCTGAGATAGCCAGTGCTGCAGCACAGTATGAGGAATGTTTGGGCCTTCTGGGAACAAAGGCTTTGGGGAGAGCTTGGAAGAACTTCCTGAGTGGCGGGGGTAAAACTTGATGCAGTTCTATCTGCACTGCTCAATCACAAGATCATGCTATAACCAAGATCAAAATATATGCTTCTTGCAGCCTCTCTAAGTCCAAAATCCTTAAAAACTCTGCCTTTATTAGCCTCCCTTTGCATCTTTTGAGAGAGTTCAGTTTAAGAAGAGAACATCATCGGTCTAATGAGATAATATTGTGTCCACAGCAGCAACTGGTGCTTGTACTTTGTGTGTTGTGTAGTGCCTAGCTGGTGGTGCTAAATGATTAATACTGTGAGAACAGTGTTGCATCCTGTAGTGAGGGAAGTGTCAGTTCCCAACATTAATTTTTGGCACAGATTGTTTTGTCTTTAGAGGCAAAGCCTTTTGATACTGACATAAAGTTGTTCCAGGATACAGATTCTGTTTATGTTCCGGTTTTGGTGAAATCTGCAGCATGATGTCTTTGCCTTTTCAGTGACAAAAAAAAAAAAAAAAAAAATCACCTATGATTTTTTTTTTGTGGCCTAATGCTCGAGAACAGTGTTGCATCCTGTAGTGAGGGAAGTGTCAGTTCCCAACATTAATTTTTGGCACAGATTGTTTTGTCTTTAGAGGCAAAGCCTTTTGATACTGACATAAAGTTGTTCCAGGATACAGATTCTGTTTATGTTCCGGTTTTGGTGAAATCTGCAGCATGATGTCTTTGCCTTTTCAGTGACAAAAAAAAAAAAAAAAAAAAAATCACCTATGATTTTGTCTTTGTGGCCTAATGACTCTTTAACTGTGTTTTAGTTTACCTGGCTCACTTGTGACATTATTCAGCTAAACTATAAATATTTTTTAAAAATTAAAATTCTTCCTCTTCCCCTTTGCTACAGAGACGTAGCAAAAAAACAAAACATGCCCAGCATCACATATCTGTAAAATCTGTATAAAGCTTTCTGAAAACATTACACTCAGGTGGCTGGACAAATGATGAAGTAGGGATTTCAGACCCTCGAGAATACTGACACAAAGGGGTACAAACTCAAGGAGCCCCAAACACTCATTTGTCCATTTGTAATACACATAAAACAGCCTCTAACACAATAGCAATATCCCTAAAATTTGATGTTACCTTCAGCTGTCAGAACAAGCTGTCTGACATCACCAAGACAAACTAGGATGCAGATGCTGGAATATATTCTTTGCAGTGTTACATGGTTTCACTGGATGCTGTGTGTTAGTTAGAATTACAGGGATGCACAAAAGTCTCCATTTTTTCGTCTGGTTTAAAGAAGCTTGTTGATGGTGTTCTTCGGGTAAAAATCTTGAAAAATGCAACCAAACTACCTCCTCCTTATATTATTTAAAAATACAGAGAAGAGTTGAAAGAAAATCAGGATGCCTTATTATTTTAAGTACGTCAGTCTGGAAACCAGGCTTGTGATTTTTAGGACATGGCTCATTGTCTTTGGATGACAGGTTTTTGTGTGTGTGTGCATTTTAGCATGTCTAGATTTTTCCAGCTAATACAAAACCTTGCTGCTCTTCCTGCCATCAGTACTAGGCTTATCACACAGGAGGCCATCAATCAGCCACAAAAGTGCTCACTGTTTCACATGGACTACTTTAGTGGCTTCAACTAGAAGAGCATATCCAGGACTGTGAGGCACAGGATAAACCACAATTCCAATGACATTCCTGAACATAATAAGCCAAATGTGGTTTTTCTCAAAACTTTTACTACTTAGCACTGTGTGTTTCCTGATGTTATTTACCTTGGATAGGAGTGTGGCACTGTGGCAGTTTGGACTGCTGCCCTGTTTGTAATCCTACCTTGTACAAATGGGTGATTCCCCATGTGCCTGTTTTACTTGGCAGACATTTCCAGAAATATCACTTGTCTCCATGAGGAACTTACAAGTGCTGATGAGTACTTTCTCCTTGCTGTTGGACTTTTTAGAATTTCTTAGAAGTGTTAGTACTAATAAAAAAAACCTGGGAGGGGGAGAATATGGTAATAATTACTTAGATTCAGAAGCATGTCTTAAGTTTTGCGTCTTCCTTTGAGCTGACTTTCCCTCTAGGCTATTCACATTCACATTTTCATCCTTTCATTTATTTCCATGTAAATAGCCTTGTTGTCCAAAAACAGTTTTTTAGCCATAAGATTTTCTTTGAAAATCTTAGTACTGTAACATGTAAATAAAGCCGTATCTGTAAGATTTAGGGTGTCTGTAAAAAAAAAGAAAAACGTACTGTGTGGTTAATATCTTAACACATAGCTCCTGCCTCTAATGGTTTAGTGCCTAAATCAGACTGAGTTCCTACAAAAAAGATTCATTTTTATTTTGGAGGAAGGATTTATTATTTGTGGATGACTTGGATGACGAACTGTGCTCTTGATGCTCTTGAAGATCAGGTAGTGAGATGGATCATGAACTGGTTGAAAGGAAGAAGTCAGAGAGTTGTGGTCAATGAGAAAAATTCTAGTTGGAGGTCTGTGGCTAGTGGAGTCCCTCAGGAAAGTACCACTCAATATTTTCATCAATAACCTGGACGAGGGAACAGAGTGTGCCCTCCACAAGTTTGCTGATGACACTAAGCTGAGAGGAGTGGCTGACTCACCAGAAGGCTGTGCTGCCATTCAGAGAGACCTGGAGAGGCTGAAGAGTTAGGCAGGGAGAAACTTGATGAAATTCAACTGGGCAAGTGTAGAGTCTTGCATGTGGGGAAGAACAACCCCATGTCCCAGTACAGGTTGGGGGCTGACCTGCTGGAGAGCAGTGTAGGAGAAAAGGACCTGGGGGTCCTGCTGGGCAGGAGGATGACCATGAGCCAGCAATGTGCCCTTGTGGCGAAGAAGGCCAATGGCATCCTGGGGTGTATTAGAAAGGGTGTGGTTAGTAGGTTGAGGGAGGTTCTCCTCCCCCTCTGTTCTGCCTTGGTGAGGCCACATCTGGAATATTGTGTCCATTTCTGGGCCCCTCAGTTCAAGAAGGACAGGGAACTGCTTGAAAGAGTCCAGTGCAGAGCCACAAAGGTGATTAAGGGAGTGGAACATCTCCCTGATGAAGAAAGGCTGAGGGAGCTGGGTCTCTTTAGCTTGGAGAAGAGTCTGAGTGATGACCTCATCAATGTTTATAAATATGTTAAGGGTAAGTGTCAGGACGATGGAGCCAAGCTTTTTTCAGTGATGTATAGTGATAGGACAAGGGACAATTGGTGCAAACTGGAACACAGGAGGTTCCATGTAAACATCAGAAAAAAAACTTCTTTCCTGTGAGAGTGACAGAGCACTGGAACAGGCTGCCCAGAGAAGTTGTGGACTCTCCTTTGCTGGAGACATTCAGAACCCTCCTGGACATGTTCCTGTGTGATGTGCTCTAGGTGATCCTGCTCTGGCAGGGCGGTTGGACTAGATGATCTTTTGAGGTCCCTTCCAACCCTTAAGATTCTGTGATTCTGCGATTTTGATGACTTCTATCACCTACTTCTAGTACCTACCGGTACAAACTCCTAAGCAGTGAGCTTCTCCAAAAATTCATTGCTTAATAAACTCTGTCTCCTTTTTTGTGTTTTCTAATATTTCATTCTTAAAAAGTCAATGGAAACTTTATTATTCTTCCAAGTTCCTTGGGACCACTGAATTGGCACGAAGAAATTTTTCAGCCATCCAAAGATGTGTAACATATTTTTGATACACTAAGGTTTTGTCTTTATTTGTACTAATTTGATACTTGTCTAAGGAAGGTATTAGATCATAAAATGAATTGGAAGTGGAATTAGTTTTGATTATTTGTTTTTTTGGGCTTGTTCAAAATCAGTTAATATTTTCTAAATCTAGAGTAATGACTGAAAGAAGTTTTAACTTCTGAGTAGAGATCTGTGTCAAGGAAGCGAAGAAGTATGACTGACAAACCAGTTTATTACATTATCTTGTAAGCTGTTAAGTCTCTTTGTGGGATGCAAACCTGAATGAGAAGGGAATAATAAAAAGTAATTCTAAGCCAGGTAGTCCCTGAAGTATAACCTCCATATAGTATTGTGAATTGTGATCTTGTACTTAGCCTAAAAATTTTTTATAAAAGTTTTTTTTTTTTTTTTTTTTTTTTTTTTTTTTAGTTTATATTGATATGAAACACATACAACAGGCAATGTTAGTCATGCACATTTATGTGTATATAAACACTTATGTGTTTGCTTATATGCAATTGTTTGGTTTATTTTCATACTCTGTTTAGCTGGTAAGTTTTTGAAAACATGGATTGCCTTTTTCTTTTTTGCACTATGTATAGTCTCTCTCATACACAGATGCTGTTCCTAACAGGAATAAATCACATATATAGACACACAGAATTACCTATGATTTACTGTACAGGTACAGTATGATATTGTTGAGCTTTTCAGTTAGCTCATATGCTTCTAAAAACAACCAGTGCAGCAGCCACTTAAATCAGCTGAGTATCTAGCCAGGCTTCTGAAGAAAATAGTTTAATGTTACTAGATCAAACACTAACCAGCATTGTGCTATCATTCTGGAGCCACTAACAGAATTTTAGGTACACCACTGGCCCTTCTTGTTTACTGTATCATCAGCAAGAAAACATAAGCATTATATCAAGAAAACTGGGCAAAGAGTCATCTACTGTTTGGACTTCAGTTTTGGACCTAGATACTGTATCTGTCCCAGAACCTGGCTGGTTTTGTCCAATATAATTTTGCATCATAATTTTGTTACCGCTCTATAACCCCCCTTACCTCTAAAGCCAAAGAGCTATATCTTTCTGCACACATTTTTGAGCTCCTTTATCAGTCTCTATCCTCAGTGCAGAAGTAGCTTCTTTGGGTAGTGGTTGAGAAAATACAATATCTATTGTCTGACATGGTTGAAGTGCAGCTTTATATGGCAGAGTAGGTAGGAGCTCTGTGTTCAGCAATTGCAAAAGTCAGGGCAGCTCCAATTAAAAGTGACTGAAAAGACAAAGAGAAAGTCTTGAGCAATGCTTACAGTCACAGCTCTATGCACAGTGTAAGGGCTAAGGTCTCGATGTTCTACAGAGTCATTGTGGTGACAGACCTAATGCAAACACATATGTTTTTAGGAGACACAAATGATTTTTCATTCCTATTACAAAGAATTTGCACTCAGGACTCTGCTGATTCATCTTAATACAAAAAATATGCAATAAAGTAAACAACTTGAGCTGTGCTTTAACCATGAGGGGTCATCTGGGTTGTAAAGGGATCCTCTACCATAGTTGTATTTGTGGTGTAGAAGGGATAGGAAAATGCAATGGATCTGGAGTGAGAGACACAACTGCACATATCTGGCACACAGGTTATTGTGCTTTTTATTTGACCGCTTGCCAATATCAAAACCAGATTTATTAGAAGATACACATGTTTGGGGTGGGTTTTTTTGTTGCTTTTTGTTGTTGTTGTTTGGTTTTTTGGTGGGTTTTTTTGTTGGTGGTTGTTTGGTTTTTTTCCCCACAGAAGAATGATGTATCCTCTGGCAGTAATAAAAATAGTATTTTCTCTTATACTAGGCTCTGTATTTGGGCTACAGCTGCTATGCCTTCTTTCCTGCAGACTGAGACAGTATCAAGTTATCTATCCTTTCAGCAAGTCCATGGTAGAGGTATTGAATTAGAATGAGGCAGGTACTGGTGGCAGCAGCTGCAAAAATACAAAGTTTTTCAATGTTGTACTGATTCTGCTCTATCTTTTTGTTTGCCTGCTTTATTGAAATAGTTTCCTGATGATAAAGTTTCATTGAATTGTGGAAGGGTATTTTCTAGTTTTGTTATTTCCCCATAAGGGAAAAAATGTCCTCATTGGCAAAGTCTATTAGTATCTTCTAAAAAATCAAAATGCATATAAAGGTGAAATAAAAACAAACAAACAGACAAAAACAAAACAAACAAACAAAAAAACCCCCACAAAAACCTGAAGCCAAACCAAAACAAAAAAAAACACAAACAAAACAAAAAAGCAAAACCAAAAACCAAACAGTATTATAAAATTAACCAAATCCTTTAAATGAAAAGGGGTAAAAAAACCAAGCATGATGCAAAGAGAAGCTTATTGTACATGAAGTACAAGACAAATAAAAAGGACTGGGAGGAGGCAATTTAGATTCTGACAATCCTGCTGGTGCAAGTGCCGTTGAAAATAATTGTAGGAAAATCAGGTGATACACAAATATGTATCACCACTAGGACAGGTTGCTCAGGTTTTGGTTGTGGCTACATATTGGGTTGGTAGTGTTTACCTATAAACCTGGAGTACAAAAGATGATAGTAAAAGCACTGTTCCTTCTTCTGAACTCTGTATATACTCAGTCTGATCTAAGCAGCTTAATGCTGGCTTTGAAACTTAAAAACTAGGTAAGAGCTTGACTAGGTATTTGTGGAGTAGAAACTTAAACATATGGAAGAATATAAGTATCTGCAAGCAACACATATGAAGCTAAAAATATTAACTCTGAAAGTTCAGTGTGAGAGACTCAGTTTTTGGTCCCCAGTTTGGTATCTTAGACATTATGGCACCACTCCCAGAGGTGCATGGATCTTTCTGCTATCTATTCATTACCAATGTGCCAAGTGTAACTATTAGTGAAGTTAAACCCTATAAGCTTATTGGTGGATTAAGATACTTCTCCATAAACAAATATGAATAGTGTAGTCCTAATAGTTGCAAGCCTTGGCAGATAAACTGTAAGCAAAAGTTCTTTTCCTCTTTTCTTTTTGTTGTTGCATGCCAATCAACATCTTTAAGCAATAAGATCTTTCTTTCCATCTTTAGAACTATACCTGTCATGTTAAAGGCTGACAAAAGTTCTTAGCCCATATGTGGCATAATTTAACTCGAGCACTTGACCCACCAGATTGTTTATCCTAAATACCTGCAGTTTTTTAAGTTACACCTATGATTATCCTGCAAAGGAAGACAGCATATCTGTAATTATTTTAATAATTATATATAATTTAACTGTGGCAGACAGGGAGAAGAGAAAAGATTAATCTTCTCTCAGGTGAGCACCCAGCATAACACAGGAAAAATTAAAAACTGAAACTGTTAGAGCTGCTTTTAATAAAGTACTGTACCCTAGCACTGTTTGAAGTAATTTTGTTGTTGCACTTATTTTAGGCCTAAAGAACAAAAAACTTGACAGGTACAGTTACATGAAGCCTGATGCTGGATCCTATTAAAAAATTAATTTTAGAGGCATAGAAAACCTGGAAGAAAATTAAGATCTTAAGCTGGTTTATCTTAATGGATAATTTCTGGATGTGACAAAGTATAGGAAACTGATATGGAAAAGTCCTCTTTAGGAGCAAAGTTTAAAAGTCCAAATGAAAAAGTAGTTGACAATAGAAACTTTATATTTTCTAAACAGGGAATGCATTCAGATTGCCTGGTGTGAAACAGCATCCTGCAGTGGCCTGGTTTCACAGACTAAGTAAATAATCTCTTCTCAGTGGTGACAGGTGTAGACCTTATGGCTTTCACTGGCAGCTCAATCTGAAATGATGGGAAAGTGTTCCTTCATTTGACATTAGGCAATTAATATGCTGAATCTCAGCTGCATCCTACTTACTCATAACTTAAAATTTACTAAATTTATTAACTGACTGAGAAGGAAAAGGCAGATACTTTTAGTATTTAGTTTGTCAACTAGTTTAGCATCTAGAAGTATCTAGCTTATCTCAAAAGTGGCAGTAGAAATATTTGTAAAGTTGTTGCCTAGAATCCTATAGAAAAAAAAATTAAAAAAAATCATTGCCCATCTGAAAAGCAAATGAAATGAGTGCTTAAAATGAGCTTTTTCTATTGTAACTATATATTTTTTTTTTAAAGTATATTTTGCTTTTTTTACTGTTTTGTTGGGTTTTTTTCCCTTTCAAAAAGGAGAACTTAGGATGGTTCTTAAGACAGTCACTGTGCCTCTGGAGTGGGGATGAAGATCAACAGAATCAGGGAGAAACAGTTCAACAAAAACAGGTATAGTAACAGGCAACAAATTCCTGTTGCTACCTTTAGGGGTACACTGATAGAAGGGGGTGGATGGACAGAAGTAGTACAGGAAATTAACTAGGAAGCCAACTAAACTAGGAAACTAACACACAGAATCAAGACCCTCCTATGCTGACAACACCAGGAGGAGAGGCAACTAAACTTAAAGCTCATTCTTATACTTGGCATTCCTATCCATGAAATATAGAGAAATGGAAAATGTTGTCGACTAAGTCTCTCTACCACAGTCAATTTGGCCAAGAGACATCTTTCGTGGAGACCAGTTCTCCGCATCTGCAAGCATCAAAGGTATTCAGATTTAAATTCTGAACAGCGCAGCTGGGGACTGGCACACCTTCTGTGTTCAATTAAATTTCCTAACTTACTGCAGACTCCTATCTGAATTAATGACTTTATATATTTATGATTCTCACTTTTAATGACTGAGTGATGAATAAACTCCTAAGCATGTGCCCAGTACAGTTATTCCCTTATAAGCGATTTCTAGAAGAAACAGGGATGATAAATCCATATCAGTATCAAGACTTCAACAAGAATTTCATGTTCTGTCTTCAGTGTTTGGCTGTAAACACCTCAGAGTTTATGTTACACATAGTAAGGTAGAACCTAATGAGTGCAACATTAAGTTCATAATTTGTATGTGAAGAACACATATTAAATGACAATCTGATATTGAATTTGGAATACAATGTACTATCCAGTAAAATCAGAGAACACTCAATAATCCCTTACATCAGACTTCAGTGGAAAAATCAAAAGATGCAAAGTCCATCACTCTTGTGATTTTTCCAATGGCTTAAGTCTTTTGTAATCTCATTGCTTTCTTTCTACTTTGTATGTCTGGTTTCAGCTTCCAGCTACTATTTACTATTGTACTTCTGCCAGCTAGATTGATATTAGTCATATCTAGTTTCCACTCTGTAACTGAATCACCATTCAATGTTCTTTCTGATAAGCTAAACAGACTGAGCTTTAAGAGTCCTTCTCTTCTACAGTATCTTCTGTGGTAAATAATCTTTTCTGTATCCTAACGTTTAACAAGTTAACAATCTTCTAAAAACGTGACATTAGCCTAGACAGAATGTCAAATGTGGTCTCAGAAATGAAAGGTAGTATCCTTTTTCTACTCCTGTTTGCTACCTTTTTCTTGTAGATATCCAAGAATTAAATCTTATAGTCATGTTCCAGCATAAAACTTGGATTTTTTTCACTCACAAGTTTTCAGTACCGAAGTTTCTCTCTTGTAGAAACTGCCTGTGTTCTTTATTCATTTACAAATTATTTTATACTTGGTTGTATTAAAACACAGTCTGGATTAATTGTCCCAGTTTACTTAGATGAATGATTATGACTGCCTGTCATCAATATTAAGTATCTATTGGTTTTGTGTAATTTTCAATTTTTAGCAGCATTGGTCTTGCAGGTGATTTGTTAAAATCATGACTAGCTCTGGATCTTTGTGGAATCCCAGTGCCAAATCCACATTTAACAATGTCTTCTTAGACAGATACTTTTTGAAAACTATCTAATAGCCAACTTTTAACCTATTTAATAACTGTTTAATTGATACTGTATGGTGTTAGTGTCTCAAACAGATCGTTGTGTGATAGTAGCACAAACATTGTTAAAACTCTCGACTTATTACGTCTCTGTGGTGATCTTTATCAATCAAATTGGAATTTGTTAAAAAAATAGTATTGTATTTGTTTGACAGGCAGTACTTAAAGGGAAAAAAAAAAAAAAAAAAAAAGTATTTTTTCTCATGTTAATAAGCATTAATTGTATGACAGTTCTTCAATCCTTCTTTAATTGAATTCCTCTTCAACTTTTCATGTCACTAAATCTAGCATTCTGATAACCTGTCATCTCTGAGATACCACAGCAGAGAAAGTCGCTGCAATGTACCAGCTCTCCATCACGCAAAGAACATAGTGAGAATTAGGCCTCCAGTCTTTGGAATAGCCCAGCAATATTTTATGATAAATAAACCACAGAAAACTTGGTATCATGTAAATTTTTATTATATCCTCTGATGCTTTCTAAAATATCTTTTCCCAATTTCTTTACCCCTTCAACTAACATAAACTGATGTTCCAAATGGAATTTCTAATAGTGACAAACCAAGAGACTGGTTCAAGAATATAACTTGTGGTGGCCTAGGATGTTTCTTCAATATTCACTAAGATGATATGAAAAGAACAAACATCAAATGTGAAAATGCCATTCATAAATAAGTAGTGTATTGTATTCATTACAATAAAAAAAAAATATTCTTAAACATTCCTCTTTTTCCAATGGTAGGAACAAAACAGTTATAATGAAATGAAAAAAATATATAAATAAATAAATAAATTCTTATGGCAGGGTGTTTTTCCACAGCCCGAGGACATCGTTTCCTCGGCTAAAGCTTTAGTGCATTTGTCCCACACCTCAGGGTGGAGAATATCCACCGGCTCGTCTATGACCCCGGTTTCCAAAAGCCTCGCAACAGCGAGAGTAAAATCTTTAGCCTTACAATTAATCCCCCACTGCTTATGTATTTGTAATACGACCTGCACAAGCGATTCCATCTCGACCTTCACAAGGGCTTCAATCCCCCTTTGCGGGTGCCGGTGCGTCCTCCTTGTCTTGTTG
Source organism: Chaetura pelagica (assembly GCF_000747805.2). Classification (NCBI taxonomy): domain Eukaryota; kingdom Metazoa; phylum Chordata; class Aves; order Apodiformes; family Apodidae; genus Chaetura; species Chaetura pelagica. Next base: position 457,914 of record NW_009952478.1, on the reverse strand, counting down.
GTCCGGGGTGTCTCTGCTGGGCTGGTCCTACCGCTCCGGCCGCCGTTCACCAGATCCCAGGCGATTTCCCGATTCGGGGCGAGCTCCCTCGGTTCCCGGGTTTCGGCACCACTTGTTGCCTTCTGGCAGGCAAGGGCGACCTGGTTCAGTACAGCACGGCAACCAACCCCTGGTCGCTCGGGCCACATGCACACAAGCACCAACGTGGTGGAAAGCAAAATGGCCTTTATTAACATGCGGCTTGGTATTATATAGCCTGAGTGACGTCACATCCGTCCGTGACGTCACCGCGGGGGGGGGGTGGAGCCCTGTCTTTCCGTACAGCGCGAGATCTTCCGGCCGCCAGACCCTGGCTACAGCAGGGTTAGTTGGTAGTCTGGATTCGGCTCCTATGGTACTTAATCTTCCCCATGGTGTTTTTGCAGTCCATGCAGTCCTCTGTGACAGCCCTGAAGAACTAGCAAAGCCTTCACAGGAGCAAAAAAACACTTTCCTTTCAGAGGGCTGGAAAGAGGGAATGGGGTGCATAAGCAATCCCCAGAGATAATTTGTGCTGAGAGCCTATAGAGCAGGCAGTGGCACTTTCAAATGCAAGCAGTAATGAAAGTATGCTCTCAAAAGTTGATGTCCCATCCCTGAAAGTGTTAAAGATCAGGTTGGATGTGGTTCTGAGCAACCTGATCAAGAGGGAGATGTTCCTGCCCATGGCATAATAATTATGAAGAAGAGGTCAAGGCTGTGTCTGGATGCAGGGAGAAGACCCTGCGTATTAAGTTAGAACTGCACAGGATATAAGAAGACTGTGGGAACAAAAGAGGCATTAATGGGAATGAAAGCCATTTCCCCAAGAGAAGCCAGCAGCAAAAATATAGTGAAATTTCTTTTGCAATAAGGCAATGAGAAACTGAGGGAATGGTAAAGCGTTACTACTCTGCTTTGGATCCTGCCTCAGAAACACAAATGTAAAGAGAAGCTCTGTAGGTGTTGGCTTATATTCTTACATACTTCTGTGGTTTCTTGGACAATTTTTATGCATTTCAGTCTCTCCCCGCAGCAGGAAGTAAAGGCCAAAATATTATAGTTAACTAAAGTGAAAATGTCATTCATTTTGTGTGTGAGGAAACAGTGCAGTCACAGACCAAGAAGCAGAGCCTTCCTACCTTATAACAGTAGCAATGCTTAGAATTATGAATTCAAATGATTGTATTAAATAATCTATAAATATTTTAATAGTCTTTTTGCCTTGTTATTTCTCTTCCTCTTTCTTATTACATTTTCTTTCAGCACATTTCCAGTAGTCTGTCTTTGCAGAAATCTCTGTTGTAGTAAATAAAGGTCCTGTAAAGCAAGAATTCATTGGGTATGATATGAAGGTGCAAAATACTAAATCTGTAGTCTTTTTGTAGGGTATTTTGAAAGAACAAGGCCAACCAGCCAGTGGCAAAATGTTACTGATCTGCAGCATATAATCAAGTTGCTAGTTTTCAAAAAGCAGTAACAAAACTAAAAAAAGAAGCTACATCAGAATTTTGTAAGGTCGTATTGGGGTGGGGCTTTTGTGATTTCAGCCTAACCTTTTACTGAATTTTTATATATACAGGTAGTTTAAGGGTCAGATTAAGAAATTATTCAGGCAAATGGACTGAAATCAAGCCCTGGGAATCTCAGTTCTGAAATGGGAATTAGCCCCAGAACCCCTTCATTGAGTACTGCAGGTCACTTCCCAGGAGTCATTCACCCTGGGGAGACAAATAACCAACCATATATTAACACAGAGGTATGTGCAATGAGGTCACACCCTTAAGTCTTTCAGAGATCAGCCTCACAAATTCCATTTCCCTTTCCAAATACACAGGAAGGTATAGACTTGATGACTTTCCCAATGTGTCACCAAGTATGAGTGCTTCATGATGTAGCTGAATACCCTGAGCAGCAGATACAGATGTTGAGTGGGCAAAAGTACTACTATGCTGCAGAAATGAAGATTTCTAAAAGAATTAGAGCATCGCAAAAGCTTTTCAAAATATCTTGGGAAAAGACAAGGAGACACAAATAGACCGAGTGCCAAGACACTAAACAATAGGTTGCATAAGATTAAAGTCTCATATCAAGATCAGGCAAAACAACATATGACAACAATAATTTCAAATAAAATATTCAGCATTTTCATTGCATATTTAATCTGATTTATTTTGTTGTTGTTGTTGTTATCTTCCCATTCCATGGAAATTGTTTAAACTGTGAACATGGTATTTTATCTTGAATTGAAATAAAATTCAATCTTAACATGTGTTTTTTGTTGTTGTTTTCTGTTTGTTTTGTTAATTTGATCTGATTTAATCAATTAAGATAATATAATTATATTTCCATCATTTTCAAAATACTGACTTTTACATCCTGGAGTTTAAACCCTTCTCCCTGCACTAAATGCTCTAAAATTTAATACCAAAAAAAAGCTATTTTGAAACAGACCAAGAAATTTCTTTCTCTTTGAAAACCTGGAAACCATTCTCAAATATTTCGAAGTGAAGAGTCAATAAAATACACTTATGACCATGAACTATTTCAACTTAATGAATTAATATGAGAAATTTGGAAACTGTCAGATGATTTTCAACCCACTCTGGTGGTGTGTTTGTTATCTTTTATTGGTAAATGAAAGAACTTTCAAAAACTGCTACTGTTCATTCCACTGTTTGAAATAATAAAACATTTATCTGTGACTGAAGATGTAAAACTATTTGTGAATTTGTTATCCATTGAGTAGGAGAGAAGACTATAAAGTATTTGAGAACAGGCTAAATTTCTTTTGAGAGTTTACCTTAAGTGCCTTCAAATGTGCATTTCATTACAATCATTTTTAAAGGTCCACTGAGAATTTAATTATAATGCAGAATAGTATACTAAAATGATAGTAAAAACCTCCAAAACCAGGCAACAGAAAGGAGAAAATAGATGCAAATTGAATCTGTTATTTGAAAATAACTTTTGTCTTAAGAGGCTTACTGTCTAGATATATCTAAATAATTAAATATAAGGTGCTTTCTAAGTCTTTAATGATGTATTTCACTTCAGCTCACAAGGCAATTGAAAGTTCTGTAGAATATGATAGAAAAAAAAATTCTATGTAACCTTTCTCAGTATTAATGTCATCTGTTCAATTAAATGTGACAGGACAAGTCTGGAAATTTTTAGTAGTTTTGAACTTTCCTTTGAGTAATTTGTCTTTTTAGGATGTATCTTTCCCCGGTGATGAAGGGGGCTGACTCCATGTTAACCCAGCTTGCTTTGTTAACAGCATGTTTGATATAGATATCATAGGTGTATATATATTGATACAGATATCGTAGATATATATTACTTTCCTATGGGGAATGTAAAGTCTCTGGGGCCTAGATCACTTCTTGTCCTCTCGAGAAAAGAATGCCAGTCAGGGTCTGGGAGGACCATTTTGTCAACACAGGGATAACTAGAGAAGGAAGGGAATTATGTATTAGATTAACCAACCTCTTCTGAAGGGTTTTCAGATGGGGAGTACATCATATAGAACATTTGGGCAAAAAGATGGGAAAAGGAACATATTTATTTTTGGAAAAGGAAAAAATAGGTAATGATAAATATTTTTTATTAGTTAATTTAAGATTTATTATTATTAATTTGGACTCTATTTTGAAGTGACAAGTCGGTTCTGAGTAGCTGCTGTAAAAGTCACTCTTGATCCATACTAGCTGCCATGATAACCAAAGCATTTCAGGAACTCAATTTTTCTACTTTAATCATACTTAAATTATTATGAGGATTTGTCTGAGTTGGGGATCAATTTACATTTTGTTATCATTGTCAGTAGTATCATTGAGCTAAGTCCAGATGTGGGAGCACCTGGGTCTCTTTCCCCTCTCTCCAGCCCTTCCACACTCCTCTGCAGCTATGCTGGCAGCCCACACATCCCACAGCCTTGCTGCATGACTGCCTCTGCTAGTTAAATAAATAGGACTTGGGCTTGAATGCAGCCCAGTCCTGTACAAGTTAACTGCTACTAAACTTTCTGGAGTAGTTTTAGCTTGGCCCAGCTGCTGCTTTCACCTAGGCAAGCTCTGGATGATGATTTAGTCTGGGGCTTGTTTCCAAGATGCATCTTGGGCAAAGCTGACTATCCTAACATGTAAAGGAGTTTAGATATATATACAAGCCACAGGGTTTGTCTTCCAGGCCAGGAAACAGCAATTGATTCAAGTGTTACACATATAACCATAACCTACACCTCCTGACTTCCAAGATCTACCTGTAAAGATCTGGAAAGAAGCTTTGGAGCTGTGCAAAACGTGTTCACTCCTGGTGCATCTGTCCAAACACCATGGTGACATGGTCTCACACTCCTCCTGATCCAAGTTCAAGTGTGTGCCTGGGTTATTTCTGGCACCCAGTGGTACATCCACAGCTGTGCTTCTATCCAGCCACTTTCACAGAGGAACAGGAAATAGACACAGGTGAAACAGGGCACAAATGCACAGATCAGAAACAGTGAGTTCCAGCTTTAAAATTTCAGAAACTCAGAAAGAGAAAAGTCCTTGCACCCTGATGCTTTTAATAGAGAATGGAGGAAGTGAAGACAATTGCAGGGATGATGACAAGGCAGATACAAAAAATGGAGACAAACAACACTGAGAAGCATCAAAGATCTGAACAGGAGGTACAGATCCACACAGGTTTGTGCAAGGCCATACAGGAATTCTAGGGCAGGAAAATCTGGGAAGAGAACCTAGATTGTAGGAATTAGGCTCTGTAGTGATCATCAACTGTCCATCCTCTGCATAGTCCCTGTTAAAATAACAGCATAATTATGAGATATATTCCAAGAAGTAATATGCCCATCTATAGTAAACATACATGCACATTATAACCTAGTCTTAACAGGACTACAGGCAAATATATTAATAACATTCACTATTTGAATTGCTCAAATACCTTTGAAAATTGAACCAGATTCATTGTTACTACAAATATATTTGCAGCAAAATACAGTTTTCTCTTTTTAAACATATAAATCCCTCACCTTCTCTGTAATAATTACATTTTAAAAATCAGAATACCAAACATGCATTTTTCAGTTAAATGGCACATTAATCCCACAAGAAAAGAAAAAAACCAAACCAAAACAAAACAAAAAACCCCAACAAAACAGCTATATAGCTTTTATTTCAGTATCTTTTTCCTCTTCTATGAAAGTCAAATAATGTATCAGTTTCTGAATAGCACCATATAAAAGACTATCTGAAATGACCTATGATTCTACAACCATTTGTTTCATAGCAATAAAGCTAAAATTAGGGGCTTAATACTTTACAATGAAATTTCAATACTAAAGTTTTCTCTCAAATATAGCAGTACTTAATTTATATCTTCCTAATGTGCTCACAATCCATTTAAAAAGAAAGTCTTAAATTCATGGACATATATCTAATAACCAGATTATACTCTGAGTATGGAAGAACTGTCATACATAATAGCTGTAAAATTACAATTATGCAGCAGATGTATCATACATAGTAACCCTGGACAAGACTCATCTGTGGGATTTAGAAGTATTTCCTCACTTTTCAGACCTCAACTTATCAGTGTTTAGTGAAGAAGAGCTCATGCCAAAATGCAGCCAGATTCCTGACCTGGAGAGTCAGTGGACCAGAGCTGCAGGGTGCACTACTGTTCACAGTAAGGCACTGTGCAGCCATACGCTAAAACAGTCATTCTGCAGGTATGTGTTGATAGTCAGCAAGCATGGTTTGCTATGTGTGCTTGCAACAGCTTGGTTGCAACCAGCCTGGTGATTAAAGTGTTTCATGACACATACAAGTTCAAATGCTGTCAAAGGGATTCTGGAAATCACAGGGTGCTCTAGAAACTAAGCCTGTGTCTGCCATCCTTGCATTCATGTTATAATGTGAAACAGAAAAGTAGGTCCTTATTTGACTGCGTTTTAAAGGCAGCGTCCTCAGGAAGGGTAAGGTACTGCTATGCTGAACAAGTGACACTGCCAGGCCGCAGAGCATGTGGAGATCCAGACATCTCCCTTGCATGGGATTTGTGTAACTGCAGCCAGGATGCTCCTCTCTCCCACTGTGGGGTCGTTTCTGATGCGTCTTTGTCTCTGACCCCAGGCATCCAATTTATAAACTACAAATTGCTCCTGCAGGACCCTACACTGAAAGTGGTGGTGGCCCTACATTGGGTATCTTCTAGACCTGTCTGTTTCTTCATAGAATAGTCATTATTAAAGGCAGAAAATTATGTCTGAAAGTCCTTTGTCACTGTTCAGTGACAACATTTCTGTATTCACATTGGCAGAATCATTGCCTCTATGTGATAAACCTTCACCAGAAATGATTATTTTTTTTTTTTCATTGTTAATTGCAGTGCTCTCTATTAAGAAGCAAATGTAGAAGGTATCAGTATGGCTGCTTGTTGAAAGAGCACACTAAGAAGGGCATTGTTTGCAAGGTAGACTAAACTGTTTTTTTAATAAAGGAGACGCTGTTATCACCAACACCTAAAAAAAGAGAGCAATTTGAGACACCTTTGGTGAATTCCAGAACTCCCATTGGTCTTAATTAGATCCACTGACAGACACTGTTAATTTCAATCAGCTGCAGAAAGGTGCTGCTGTCACAATCAGTCAGGCATTTGGAGTTCAGTTTTCAACTTTAACAAGTAATAGACAGTCTTGAACAAAATACACTGTTTCTCTGGACAAATACTTGTATCCTTTCTTTCTGATTGGAGAGTATTTGTAGCACATGAATCCAGAATGCGTGTTAAAACTTGTAGGTTTCCTTGTTTGTTGGGTTGTGTTTTTGTTTGTTTGATTGATTTGTTTCTTTTATTTTTGTTTTGTTTGGGTTTTTTTGTTGTTGTTTGTTTGCATTTGTTTTTCTAGATAAAGTTTCTTTGTTTTAGCAAGGAGAACTGGATTTTAATAATAAAACAACCCATGCAAAGGTACTTTGTACAGAATTTCTGGGTGCCTAATCATTTTGAAGCAAGTGCTTTAAATTTTTTGGGAAACTTTCAAGTATCTTCTGTATGCATCTTGATGTTCCAGAAATTATTTTTGAGACCTTGAAATGTACCTGGTTTGTAATTTTTATTTTAATTTTTTTCCCTTTGGCTTCTTCAGTTGAAGCACTTCATTATTTTCATGTAAATATGCTTTTTCCCAGGATATGCAGCTACATGAAAAAAAAAAAAAAAATCCTCTGTGCTTTGATCACAAGTAACACATTGGTTTGAGCAGGTGTTCAATGAGGCGATCTACCTTGGTATAATAAGAAAGACTAAGTCAGTGTACATGCAACATGCATTGTTACTTCACTAAAACAGCAAAGTACTTATATTCAAGTGCTATGTATACTCTACTAAAAAGGAAAAAAAACAATTTGAGAAAAAATACACCTTTAAGCAATGTGAAACTTTAAATTAGCTGAAGGTCAGGGAAGCCAAGTTGTTTATCATGAACATGGAATATGCAGGCTTCAATCTCTTTTTCTCCTTCATTCACAGTTCAAAGCAGAAACTAAGAAAACAAATTCTGCCTCTTTAGAGTAATGTTATGGGCTCACCAGAAGTGCCAACAGACTCCTCCCCTTTTAGAAATGGCAACAGAACAACCTGTTGAGGGTCATTATGGTAATTAAGGGACATGGGAAGCTGTATTTGCATTCTGAACACTTTCAGTAGATTTGGAAGCAGTGGTGAACTCATGGGTAGGGCATTCCTCAAAAATAGAAAATATGGATGCAAAATCTTCCTCCAGTGTGTTTAGAAGAAAGCCTCAAGACTACACCCCTGCCTGTTGGGCAGCTACCTTAGCATAGGTAGCTGGAACGCTGTTGTCCCCTTAGTTTTTAAGTAATCTAGAAAACAGTTACCTCTATTACTGTTTTAATTCCATAATAAAATGCATTTTTAAATCTTACCCTCATGAATTGTTATTATCTTCATACTCTATACAAGACTATGTACTGACATACATGAAAAAAATCTAAGGTTTCTTCCTACTGTCTTCCCTCAGATCTGGTCTGATATATGTCTTGAATTCTTTCAGGTTTTTTAGAAAATGTATTATGGAGCTTCTGTGTCTGCAGAGTGTACAAATTTTTTAAAAGTGCCACATTCACTTTATACATTTGCAGAAGCCAAATGCTAGCTGGTCCTGTAAATTGAAATAGCTTTCTACGTGTTTTTCCTTTACTTTTCTATTTATTTCCATTTGCACACACAAATCAACCTCCATATACAGCTCAGAGTTGAATAATCAGGAGCAGAAAATGTTCTTAAGTGCTTTGTTCGGAACTTCCACAGAATAAATATTTGGTTAAATATGCCACAAAAGGCTAGAAAGCTGAACCTTAAGAACTGCACAGAGTTTTACCAGGGGATGAAAAGTGTGGTCTCTAAGAGCTGTAATGATGGTCTCCTTTTGAACATTTTGTAGAGAACATTCCCTTGGCATCAGAAAGCTGTACAATAAAAAGGTCAATACAGTACAAGATATTTCCCAACTTCCTTGGGTGAATTAGGACTAACAGCCAGTATTTAATAGGACTTCCCTCTGCATTTGTTGTAGCTATACGCCTATGCAATTAAGGTAAAATTTCACATGCACTGAAGACCACATAGAGACAATTTGCGCCCTTTTCTTTCTCAGTCAGGGATTGAGGGAAAAAAAAAAAAAAAAAAAAAAAGGAAAAAAAAGAGGAACCAGAACAGCATGAAGTGTGTGATCTTTTCATATTATTCAAAGGTACACAGGCAAGGAAAAGAACCATAAGAAAAATAAGAACCATAAGAAGAATGTAATGGAACTGCTGGGATTGCCTAGCTTGAATATGTCCCTGCTTGAAATGTTTTTACAAGGACATCCTTATTACTAGGATGAAAAAAAATCCTAAATGTTAACTAGAAATCACTTTCCTTCATCCCACATCTTTCCTCTTTAGTAAATGAAGACAGGATGAACAGCTAAAATTACTAATTGGTTTACTGATCAGTTGTAGTTTGTTCGATTGATTTGCAATTAATTCTGGTTTGTGGAGCATAAGAGAAGAAGGTTGGCGCCAACCTTTGAAACAGCTGATACTCAATATCCTCTAAGAGAGATGTGTGCTAGAATATCAATAATCTGTTTTGAGGTGGCTCCTAAAAGTATTGAGACTGTCTTGTGCATCTGGAAGAGCTCCAGGGAATAAAAAGAAATCTGGATTTTGTTAAGAAATATTTTTATTAAGATCAGCCATTTATAGTCTTACAAATGGTATTTATTGCCATTCTTATTTCAGAAAAGTGTAAGTATTTTTCATAATCTATACTACTATTGGTGTTTTTGGTGATATTTTTTAATATCATAACATTGACATTTCTAGGTTCTTCACAGGTAGATGGCAACCTTAAAATAAAAGTATACTAGAGGTTTTACTTCACTAATACTCAAATTCACAGAAACTAACCATGATAAGAATACAAGTACAGGCACAATATGTGAGAAGTATAGCACTTATTTTGAGACGTACAGGGCCACGTATAGAGTAAGTGCAGCTCATTTGTTTAAATTATGAACTAGAATTTTTAAATTAGAAAAAAAAAAATGTCTATCTGAAGACAAGGAGAATCAGAATCCAAGAACAGATTAGTTCAAATGGAGTCAAGAGGAAACTCACATTCAAAATTAGTATCTCTTCCTTCTCTGTACTTGTTCATATTCGCAGTGTGACATCAAATGTTTTCTTTAAGGAACATGGTTCAAATTTTGTTTTAATATTCACTTGGTGAAAAAATACTTTTGTGAATGCTTTCCACACATTTGTATCACTTTCTGCTTGGAGTGATTTTCCAGAAACAAATAATTATTTTACTCTGACACTGAATATTGTTTATTTGTCTCCTACTATTAGTGTATATATCCTACTGCTTTGTCCATTCTTCAATTTTCTTAATTTTTTTTCCTGAAGTTTGCCTATTTCATGTAAAAATCCTTCAATCCTTTCTACAAAATGTGTACATTTACAAGAATCTTCAGGTATTTTTATTACATTCTCCTAATCTCCCAAAATAGAGTGAAATTTTTCTGAAGTGACTTTTTAATTTTCTTTTTTCTGTTCAGGACTGAGAGGAATATGTAGTGAACTGATGTTCTATGGAAAATATTTTAGGAAACGATAATTGATATTAATGTGTCTGCAGACATTTTATGCTACATTCTAGGTATGCATAAAAAGTAACAAAATGGATGGGGACAGGAGAAAAGAATGGCCATTCATTCAGACTGTTTTTGAACCCCTAATAGATAAAACACCTGATTAAAGCTATAGAAGAGAAGTGATAAGGAAAACTGAACAGAGTTTCCACGCTACTTAAGACTTCAGCTTTTCACGATAAATGTGATCTTGTTTCAAACTGTGAATGAGTCTAAAACTGCATGTTAGTAGCCGTATTAGAGATACTGTAATAGTGATGCATCATTCCCGTGAGAAAGGCAAGCGAGGTTTAGTGACTCATGTGTAAGAGAGCTATCTGTCACAGATGGCAGTTTATCTGATTGAGACTCCTTAGCTGCTGCTATACTTGCACCCTTCTCTATATCAAGATCTTTTGCATCTACAAGCTGCCAGCAGGGGAGGAAAAAAAATCCTTCTTCTGATGAGATAGCATTGTCATCTTTGTGGCTTTTTGTCTCAGCATTTAAACAGTGGGTTTAATTGGCTGACATCTGAACTTTGAAAGAACTCTAATTCTTGTGGGATGTGTGAGTTTTTACTGTATTTCATAACCCTTCAATCATTCCACATTTCTTACACTATTAGCACTGGATGCAGCCAGTTTGTTAAAGTAATCTATGCATCTTTTATCTGATACACTGAAAGAACACTTGTATATTTTTGTTGGTCGTAGTCAAAGCTTTTGTGATGACTTTGAGAACAACAGTATTGAGTAGAGCTGTGCACATTATTAACATGTAAAATTATGACAAAAAGCTGTTCAGCCTTTTAGTCCATTTCTTTTTTCGTAATGTGTAACTTTTATCTTCACAGAGATTTGATTATAAAATTGTCTATTAGCCTCCTTTCTCTCCTTTTTTTTTTTTCCTTTTTCCTATTTTGCAACCTTGAAAGCAACTCAAGTGAAGAACACAGAATTCATTACTGAATAAAATGACCTTCAGTACAAGACAGTTTGTGAACCACATGCTCAGTTGGAAAAATAAAAAAAAAAAAATAGTACTAATGCTTGCAAAATAGATTGCGAACAGGTTTTGCTCTACATTTCCAACACACATGTGCACACACCACCCGCAACTGTACTTGCTTGCTCCAGACAGCTGTCCAAAACATTATTTTTTAAACTTTCTTTTAATATTGGTGTAGATATAACTGGCGTCATTGCTTTCCCTGATTTATGGGAGGAGTGGGAATCTGTTTTTACTCTTGCATCTCTTACCAGACCACAAATTCAGAATATAATAAAGTTACTCTCATTTGCTGATCTGTCATAAATGTGCATGGTTATATGGTGAAAATAATGCAATAATACAAAAAAGCAACCTGAAGAATGAAGGATAAATTGGGGTTGTTACAGACATCAACTATATTGTTTATGATTGTGTGTGTGAAGTTTATGGATTTACCACGTCTTTGTAATGTATTTACTCAAGAAATCTTTGTTATAAATCATCTGCTTTCCAATAGGAACCTACGTTTCACCCTATCTCCAGTTGAGTTCACTGAGGCAAGAAAGGGTCAAATGATGAGCCCAGTGTTGCACGATGAGTCATTAAATGAACCAAGAGCACTAGGATCCTCCTTGCCCCTAGCCCTTTATATCAACAGGCCACAGGGGCTTTGTGTTGCTCCTTTCAGCTGCCTTTAAATCCAAAGTGTTAGAAACATTTTCCATTAAATCTTATTCTGGCTCAGACAGTGCATGAAAATACAGTTCTTTAGATGGTCTGTTCATATACTGGATATGTTTTCCTGTTTTTGCTGTGACACCCTTTCTGCTAGACTTGTTTACTGATCTCCATAAATCAGCATTCTCATCAGATGCGGTAATGAAGTTCTGCATGAGCCAACCAGTATTTCCACAGCTGTTAAGTAGTTATCTAAGGATTTCTTCCTTTTTGGGCTTGATTCACCACTAGGTTTCTTCAGGTTTATGCTGGCGTAAGTCTAATGGGTTCAAATTGGTTGCAGTAAATCAATGCACAAAACTATTCCTTGAGCTCGTGTAAATCAGTATAGCTCCACTATGTTCAGATGCAGCAATCCTTATTTATGCCAGCCGAAGAACTGTCCCTTGGAGTTCAGACAAGAATACTGTACATGCTGCCAGGCCAGGTTCAACTTTGATGGCCAGGTATTCCCAGGTGGAGTGTTAGGGTTACACTTTCAAAAATGAAAATCAGTTTAATTAGAATGACAAAAGAGAAAGTTTTGTATGTGATAGTTTTGTTGTCAACTGCTTCCTCTTTCTCTGCAAAAACAGCACTCCCTTTCAGAGCTGCTCTTCTGAGGTTACATCTGCAGTAGGAGGAAATCCACTGACTGCTGGCTAACAGAGTGACAGATGTAAAATAAATCCTTTGGAAGACATTTAATGCATGTGAAAAGAAGAAATGGGAAACCAAATCTACCCAAATTAAACACAGTGGGCAAGTCAGTCTGTAGTCCTTCTACACGTTATCAATTAGGCTGAGAGCAGACAAAAACTTAGCCATATGTTTGGATATGGAGGTTCACTAAAGTCAGAGTAACTAATGTAGAAAACTGGCTTCCTCTAAGTTCTTCCCAGAAAGGTCAGTCCCTTTTGAGTGGAAACAAATATTCTATTTTGACCTAAGTATTTTTTAGGCGTTTTAATAGGTACAATTTAAAGAAAATTTGAAACGGTTGAGTAGAAAATTAGTTTTGAAATTTTAAATTATGATAAATCCATATTGGTGCTGGGGTCCAGATCTTCTGAAATTCTAAGTGTCACTAAATCAAAGCAAACAGTATTTTTGTTACAATATTAAAGCCTCTTTTTACATTACACCACTACATTGTACAGAGGAAAACATGACAGTTCTCCATTAACAGCTATTTCCAGAGCATTCAAAAGCTAGAATTAACTAAAGGCAATATGAATAGAGATCTTTTTACTTTCAAATACTACCATATCTCTTTTCACTTTGTGCCTTTGAGAATTTTAAAACCTACAATGAACTAGAGTATGTTGTGTATAGGTAAGGACAGGGATATAAATTGTCCTTTGTAAGAATTGACACTTTTTTTAAAACCATGCTGAGATTGTGTACTGTTCAATATTTGTACCTATTTAATATCAAAGTTTGAAAAGTGGGCTTAAATTTAATCAAATTAAATTTAACTTAATTAATGGAAAGCCAAAATTCTGTTTTGCTATATAAACTGCAAATGTATTGGAACAGTTATGTCACCAAAAGAAAAACATAAGTAAAAAAATGTTCCCACAGGTAGTCATGAGCCTTAGATAACCTTCTCTTTTAGCTTATGGGTTTATTTTTTCTATAGTAAAAATCCCTTTGTGTACTATGAAAAAAACTTCCATAATCAGTTTTTCTTGATTTATTGCTTGTATTTATGTGCTACCTATTTGTTCGGATATTATTGTGGACCTTAAGCACTCATATACCAAAAATACACAAGAGTATAATATATTTTAAGCCTTTTAATTTTATTTAGAGATCAACGTGATTAAATATATATGAAAAAGCATAGGAAACTGTCTTAAAAATTAGTTAAGTCCATCTTTAGTGAAAACTCTTCAGCATGTGCCTAGGTTTTCATATGTGCTTGCAACATGATAATTGTAAGTCCATACTTCCATCGCTTTGCTGAATAAAGAAACAAACCTACAGCTTATTTCTTGTAACAGAAACCCCTAGTTTCCATGTCAAATTCTTTATACAGATCTTTAAAATAGCATAAATTGTTGGTTAAAACATATATCAGTCAAATATTGTTTTAGAGGAAAGTTTAAAATAAAATATCAAAGCTCTTCCAGTGTTTTTTAATCTCACGTTCAGAGTCAATCTTCTCCCTTTTTCAAATGGGAAATTGCAAGTAGAACTAATTCTCTTAATAATATGACTTATAGGAGGAATGCATTTTAAAAATTGTTTAAAAATAATATATAATATATATATTCACATGTAGACATAGAATTTAACAAAACAGTATGACAAAATACGTTTTCTGCTGTAAATACCGTATGAATAGAAAATTGAACTTTTAAAAGGGATCCATACAGAAAGCAGAACCTACTTTAAGCAGATGGGAATACAAAACCAACTACATTAAATTTCAAATGTGTACATATGCATTTCATTACTTGTAATGTTCAAGTTCTGATATCTAAAACAGTATACTCTTTTCTGTATTTAAAACTTTGATATAACTCAGGATTAATCCATTACTAGAGAAGTTTTATGCATGCAATAGAAGTACTTAACAAAACATAGAACTTCATAATAGTTTCAAAAGAGAAATATAAAAAAGAAGATGACTGATTTTTCCTGCTTGTTAGAAATAGGAAATATCAGCACAATTTGTTTTCAAGAGTAAATATAATTTATATACTTCTTAAATATGTCATTTGCCATTGAACAATGCCACAGAACAACTCTGCAATTTTCTGAAAATGCAAAATGCATTTTCATTTCAAGAAATACTATACTTTTCAACTGTGTCAATTCACGGTTTGTAGGGATGATATTTTAATAATTTAGACTGAATTAACAAAGGACAAATATTTTAATCTTTTGGGTCTGTTTTTTTTAATAAAAGTATGGACTTCATACTTAGCATTTAAAAGGCAAGGAGAGATACTGCTATGAAATATATACTGAATATATATTGAATACTAACTAAAAATAGAACAGAGTCTGAAGATTACTTTAGATATTATATAGGTTCTTTGACTCCATGTATTTTATGAAATTAAATTTATAATGATTGGTAAACAAATTGCCTGATTGAAGTCATCAGCCGAAGCTGTCTTGCACAGATTTACTGTTCAAAGCTCCAGTGACCTGCTTGATGACCCTAAACCTTTGTGTCAGAAGTCCTTTCTAATCCTTAAATATCCATGTCTAATAAATCCAGAAGGCTAATAAAAGGACTTTATTTTTTGTATTGATACAAGCATGGATTTATTTATTCTAAATTACTCACCAGAGAGAGACATTTCATGAAAAAATACCCCTCAAAAGTGATTAATTGAAACCGAGGTGTCATCTTTAAACAAATTGCTGGGAATTGTATCATCAGAGGTAATTGAAAATATATCTTTTTTATTTTGTTTTTGATCTCTTTGCTGATCTCTTTTTGCAGAAATTTTAAAACTAGAAGTATTTCTCTAATTTATTCTATGCTGATAATAATAAATGCAGCTCCTTTTTGCTACAACCACTGAATGTGTCTTAAACTTCAACGAAATAAAATAATGAAAAAGATAACATGTTTATTGAATTTTTGGCAAAATCAAAATGAAGTTACAACTAAAGATATGTATTAGAAATACATAAGCTGAAAGAAACTTCACTCGGGTTTTTTTTTTTTATTTCCTAAAGTGAACACATGGAATGGTATATCAGTCCAGATGACAAAAATACTTCAGAAAATCAAGCATACAAACATATGGAAATAAATACTTAAAACTTATTAATAGACTTAATTATATGCAGCTGCAAAATCATGCAGTAATAAAAACTACTGTGCATAATATTCAATATTTTTGTTTTACCTTCCTTAGTTTGGTTACAGATTATAGTTCTTTGAATTACAAGGTGTATTTGCACAGGAACTTTACTTAGTGCAGAGACTCCAATTTGCATCATTTGCAACTTGAAGTATGAAACATGAAGTGGTAAATTAATTTTCTTCCTAAAATAACTAGCAACATCACGAAACAAGCCTCATGGCCAGATCAAAGTCAGGGGAAACAGGCATTTAAGCAGAGCTCTCACATGTGGGGCTTATCTTACTTCCAAATTTGACCTCACACAGATCCAGCTGTGTGAGCCACAATTTTCAAACAGGTTTGCTTTATCTGTTGAAGCATTTGTAGTCTCTGCACTAGTCAGTGGGAACTATTAGTCTCTTGGTCTCATTTCAATTAATAATTTCTCTCTCAGATACATCTCAGACCCTATCTTTTTCAGAATGGTCTTAGAAACCATCTAGTTAATTAATCATCTTATAGCATTATGTTGGGGATGGTTGGGTGACTAGTGTTTTTGTTTTGGTGCTTTTTTTCTTTTCTTTAAAGAAAGCGAAAAGATAGACTTTGTAAGAAAGTCTTTTAAGTAGCCTGATATTCTTGCTTTATTTAATTCACCACTTACTCATGTACCAAAAAATTTAAAAAGAAAAAAAAATATATAAAAAAGCATTTTTACCCATGAAAATCTAGGAAAAGCAAGGAAAATGCCTCTCAGAAGTCATCTGATCAGGTGTCTGGGTTGAGCACTGGAGCAGGTTCCTCAGAGTGGTCACAGCACCAAACCTGCCTGAGTTCAAGAAGTCTTTGGATGATGCTCTCTGGCACATGGTGTGATTCTAGGGGTGCCCTACACAGGGACAGGACTTGGACTCGATGCTCCTGATGGGTCCCTTCCAACTCCACATATTCTATGATTAATAAATAGCCTAAATATACATTATGTATACATTGTGACATATTAGGTTTGAAGTCCTACTTAGGGCTGTGTCGCTTCACAGTAATTGCTGCTGCTACATTTTTGGGTGTCCCCAGTAGAGGATCAAGCATTAGCAATATCCCTCAAAAAGTTGCTTAAGGTTTAAACTGGGCACAGACCACTACAGCAAACGTTATTGTAGAGTTACCTGCCTGAACTAAGACCCTGGTTTTCAGTTCTGTGCTCTCACTGCATAAGGCTGTCTCTGTACAGCACTGTAGAAATGGACAGCCCCTCCAGCTGGGAGGAACTCTGTAGCATAATAATCTGAGATATTTTGAAAAAAAATTGAACACCATTTTTCTTTAATTTTATTTCTGCCATGAATGTATGATGTGACCATTACCTGGTCTTTAATTTTATAACCACAAAACACATTTCTGGATAATCTCTACATGTGAAGAGTGTAACATCTATAGCCTAACCCCGAGGCGAAAATGGCTTTCTAATCTAGAAGCAGAAAATAAAATGCTATTATCTACAGAAGGGAAAGTATACCATATTTAACTTCTGAGTTCTTTTAAAAACTCTCTAGAAGTATCCAGAAACCAAGACCGTAGTCAAGAAAGGTGGCTTGGTAAAGAACAGCTAGCAGTGGGTTCTTTGACACAAAGCTGAAGACAGTTCTCTCTTTCACTGAAGGTAATATTGATTTTGCTCTGTATTTCAGTGGATGGAAGTGGCTGATGCAGCCCCCTTTTTCTGAGTCTTTCACCAGTCATTTGCATGAACACAGCAAGCGAATGCAGCTGTTTCTTCCCCTCCAGCATTGGCCATGTCTGCCATTTTTCTGTCTGGAAAAAAAAATAAAAATAAATAAATCTTTAAAAACCTAAATGAGAAAATAAAATATTTGTTACCTATCAATATGTATGTCTATGTATTCACATACATACACACACATCACGTGCATATGATAAATGGGAAAGATAGACACATAAACATCCACATGAAAACACCTGAAGACCATCCTGTAATCTGCCTGTGAAATGGTTAACAGGGAAATAAATCTACATTCCTTTCTATGCATGTTACAAACACTATTATCTCCAAGTCACATTTTAATTTCATACTTGATGCTTCAGCTCATGCCATGTTTTTAGTTAGCGATGGCCTATTAAGCTGCTAATTTATATACTGTTGTGAAGGCTTCTGTAAATGCTGCTCTATAAATAATAGAGCAGTGATCCATAACCACCTTCCATGTAACAGCACAGAGTCCACTGCAGCTAATATGAAAGAACTGCTGGTTGCTAGGTGCCAAAATGCTGCCTGCCTATTTAGGAACTGCTATAGTTTTGTCTCCCTGCTAAGATGACAAAAGTGTAATTAGAGATTAATCAAGAGCTACATTAGTGCCACAGTTTCCTGCAGACTGACTTTTGTTGCTCACCAGCAGTTAAGTACATCCGCCCGTATTTACCAGTTCTCTGGAGATTTAAAAATTTATTGTTATATTTACAGGGACAGCTACAGTAAGAGTTATCAAATCATGGAGTTATGTTTACAGGGACAGCTACAATAAGAGTTACCAAATCATGAAGGAAACTTGGCAACATGCATATAATTTTCAATTGCAGATATGACTCTGTATTTATTTTTCAAATATTCCATATATGAGAAAGGTTTCAAATTTCCTGCCACCACATACTTAATTCACTGGGATGAGGGGGAGAGGGCTTAGACCCAGACTGTTTTATCCTCTGAAGCTCTATTAGCATAAAACTTTATGTAATTTTAAATATTTTTATTTAATTCTGAGTTTTTAAAGCTTTCTTTAATATTGTATAGACCACTTGTCTATTTGGATAGTAAGCAGCTTCTAGAGCTACTGAGACCTTTAAATACTTTCACCTTTTTATAATTTCACATATTGCTAAACTATACATTTAGATTCCTGAGATACCACCTTGATTCTATGACTAATACTTACATATTTATTTATTTAAAATTAGTGCTTACTAAGAAATTGTTGAGCAGGGTTCTCTTTACTACATCATGCAGTAAGAGCCACAGAAGGACTTCCTTCAGAAATTTATTATAATTTAGAAAATTATGATTTTAACTTATTTTTCCCAAATCGGGAACTTTTTTAATCATCCAGATTTTTCATAGAAAATACATTCAACTTCCTGGCTAGCTCTAGTAATAATATAAGGAGGACAGGTAGGAAAACAGATTGAAAGATTATGGGATTTAACCGAGGTTACATAACAAATCATTGGTATCTGAGAACAAATCTCAGTCATTCTGTATATTGTGAAGAAACCTGTACTCTCTTTAAAGGAGAGGCTACAGATAATGTCACTTGAATGTCTGCTTCAAAGCCTAAGAGACTTAGCAAACAGTCTATGTTGAGCTCTGTGCTTTCAAAGGCCAAGAATACATTGATTTGCATGGGATCACGTCAAACATGGCATAATCACTGGCACATAGGAGAGTGAGTCTAGTATAACAGTAAAAGCATGGTATTTCCAACACGTGAGGAGCACTCTATGGATAAACCACGGATAACTCACTTCCTTTAATGAGATCAGTGCTTAAAAAAAAAAAAGCCAATAAAAAGCAAAAAAACAACAGTAAAAACACAGAGATTGTGCAGCCTCCTCTGAGTAACTTCATTTAAAGCAAGTAGTCACAACCCCACTAAGCGAAAATGCTGTACAAACAAACCTACTCTGCTTCGCTTAATGGTGTAAAACTTGGCAATACAGCTTTCCTGCCACACCAAAAACCTCAAACAAAAGAGTTAGTTGGTTAGTAACTGAGGTTTCAACTATAAAATGTGTTATTACTTAAATGTATGTATATATATATATATAAATACACACACACACACACACATATATATATTTATATATATATAAAACCTGTGTGTAAAAATATACATACCAACAGCTTTTTGTAGAGTCCTAAGAAAGGAATTCCAGTCCTGGCACAACAGAACACGAATTCTGGGATGGAGAGTTCCTAGGAACACCTATATTTACTTATAAAGCTGACCTAGAAGAGAAAGCTCTGTAAAATGGCATAAGGCTTTGTGTCTTTACTCATAGCTCATTTCTGCAAAGGAAAAACAAATTCTGACATTTTAAAGCAAAACGGAGAATTAGACAAATCCCCTTATACCAGTTAGAGATTGTTCCAGATATCGTATCTCCTTTGATATACACAAGGACAAAAGCTTGTAGATAATAGGCTTACAATTAACTTCTCATTTAGTACTTTCTAATCTTTTTGTTTCCTCTTCCTTTTGGAAAGATCTTTAGGATACTTACAAAGATAACATTTGGATAAATTGGGTTATTTCTTACAAAGAAGCTGGAGTTCAAATTCAGGTTTTTTTGAAAGTAATATTTTCTTCTTTCGTAATAACTATCATAAAAAGCAGCATAAAAGCTTTTTTGGCTCTGCAAAAACATTTATGGACCTCAAAAACAAAATACAAACCTCAAAAGTTTTGGAAAAAATCTGTTTATTGATCCAGTTTTATCTTTTGTGCCTAGAAATATGATATCTGAGTTCAGTGTCAATATATGTTCTGTATGCCAAATGCTATTTTTCTTTCCAATCCTGTTTTATTTTTCATGGAAGAAATACAGGTTAAAACCACAAGGACATGCTTTTTAGAAAATATTTTTTTTTCTCTCTCTGAAGGACAAGATGCTGAGGCTGCATCTTCTCAATCTAACTGGAAAAGTCCTCTGTTTGCCCACTAAAAAAATGGATCTTTGTCTCTTATAAAATCAGAAAATTTATATTATAGCATGTGAAAAAGGAAAGGCTTGTGAAGTCACACTGGAGAGATATTAATAATAATAATTGTCCAAGAAGTAGTTAAGCATTGAAATCCTAGGCAAAAGTGGAGCTCATCTTTCCTGCTCTCCAGACCATTGCCCTTCTGGGTTGATAGCAACCTAGTTTTAATATGATGAAGTGTAGCAGATGACAGAACTCAGTTGTCACCATAATCATAAGGTATGTTTATAAATGATGATATAACCACAAGTTATCTGAACCAATTGTGACTTCAAACACCCTCAGAGTGAGAAAATCTGAGAGACCACAGATCCTTTTTCCAGGGAAGCAACCAAATTCTTCAGATACTTGCAAAACTGGGTAACAGCTCTACCAATGACTGAGATCCTAAAGTTCTCCAGGGCTATTGTTCATTTTTTAGTTGTTTGTTGTTGTTATTCTTTTTTTTCCCTATAAACACAAATACTAAAGCTTATGAGAAGTCTTACTAACTACCTATGTCTAGATTGTAAGAGCGTAGCAGTAATAAATAGGAAAGGCACCTGCTTTCTCAGTGTGTGGAATTTAGCTCTGAATATGGTCAGAATCGGATTTTAACTGTTGAAGGAACACGAAGATGGACCATTAAAGTAGCTTTTGATAACTGTTACAGGTGCTGGAGAGCAGGCAGTCTAGATGATTGCCTCATATTTTGGGAATCTCAATTCCACACAGTGACTGTTAAAGAACTTTGGATTGTACCAAAGCTTATTTAAAAAAAAAAAAAAAAAAAGTAATTTATTTTTATGGAAAACTAAATATGCTGCACTCTCAGCATTGAGTTTTAAAGAGGTGATTATGTATTAAAATAAGACTTAAATTATCCAGGATTCTTTCTTAAGAAAGAACGTGTATAATTCAGTGACTTGGGATTAAACGTTAGATCCAAAAGGCAGCTGCAAAGCACAGATGAACAATTTTGTTCAACACAATTACCTTGATTGCAGCTAATCTGATTTGGGCTGCTCTATGTGTATGTATGTGTATCTAATCTTACATAAGGGTTGGTGCCTTTGCTGGCTGAATTAGGTCAAAATACAAAAGACAAAATAGCTAATAACTAAGGAACATTATCAAAATTTTAAATACACAATTGTATGCTATTTCCACAAACCTAGTGCTTTGATGAAAATTGTTTATTACATGGCTAAGTTCTTAGATAGAAGACATCATCGTCTGGGCTTTGAAGACTTTGCCATAGTCTTAGAAATGAAAAAAAAAAAAAAAAAAAGGAAAAAGAAGAAGAAAAAAATAAGCAAATTGCTGTGCTTTTCTGTAATTTTGTAAAACAGGGTGTTTCAAGATAAATTATACTAGTGGTTGGTATCTGTCTTGTACCACAAAACACATGTAAAATACCCGTAATTTAGTCATTTCAAAGCATGCATGGAAAAAAGTAACAAATACAAACACATCCAAATTAGTTTGTAGACAAGCAGACTTCACAAGTTAGAAAGATATCAGGCTTGCTAAATATCAAAGATAGGATCTATACAGCCCACCAAACTACCTAAAATTACCTTCAAATTTAAGATGCAATTTCAAATGGCATAAAGTTGTAGATAGCAGCACTAGCATACACAGACACACTGGATGTCTCTGTCTGTCAGAGAGCTAAAATAGAACTAATTTCTGGGTTACAGATACAGTTGTATTTAGATAGATTGTATGAAATACATAGATATAACTATGAAACATATTATATATTTGTAATATCTTGATTTAATTCCAGTCTTGCTTTTTCTTAATAATCTAAAGTATTAATTTATGTAACACATTTTTTCTTCCAAACACTTTTCAAATTTACCCATTGTACTTCAAAATGTTACTATGTGTTCGATGTGGTTCCCTGTCCGTTTCCCCTCCTTTCCTGACTCAGGAAGCACTTACTAAACAAGAATATATTCTATTTTCTAATATTTGAAAAATTAAAACATAGGTTATTGAATTGTTTCTCACTTTGGTCCAAAAACTGCAACAGGAAGGAAAAGATGACTCCAACAAGAAAAATGGTGAACCTTAAATTAGCAATTAATGCATTTAATTTTATGAGGCAGCATTTATTCCCTTGAACTCACACCACCCCAACATGTGAAAATATTCCTATGGAAGATCTTTTCATAATAGGTGAAGATACTTAGCATTTTACTAACCTTTTTCTGTTTTTCTAATGTATTTTAACGGTACTGTTACAGTCCACATTGTAGTTGTCTTTCTTAAGACATGGGATGGGATAGGATAAAATACAATTTTTTTTAAAAGACTGTTTATGTCTCTTAGAGCCTGTCACAGTTTTTGTCTTCAAAATATTTTCACAAAGAGAGTCACGCACAATGTCCTTTCTTAAAATCACAGTAAGGTCCTGACTGTATTGCAGGCCTCTGATGCAGTGGTAGGCTCCTTACAGGGC
The DNA here is from genome assembly GCF_000747805.2 of Chaetura pelagica. Taxonomy (NCBI): domain Eukaryota; kingdom Metazoa; phylum Chordata; class Aves; order Apodiformes; family Apodidae; genus Chaetura; species Chaetura pelagica. The sequence continues at coordinate 434,941 of NW_009952478.1, read as the reverse complement.
CTGAAGGAGAGACCAGAGGTTAAGCCATGAACTGGAACAACACTTTAAAATTTTTAATTAATGATGGAAAATTTAATGTGCATTCAAAAACAATCCCAAGTATGTCTTTGAAGTCCAAAATTGTAGTTGATGCTTCTCAGTGTTGTCATTTGTTTACTTGCTGATCTTGGGTTAAACCTGCAGTCCCAGCTACTTGGGAGTCTGAGCCTGCCAGATCACCCGAGCCCAGGAGTTCCAGGCTGCAGTGCACAATGTCAAGCAGGTGTCTGTGCTAAGGTGAGCATCAGCATGGTCTGCCCTGAGGATCTGGGAGAGGATCTAAGGAGAGGGGAACCAGCCCAGGTTGCAGATGAAGAAGGTCAAAGCTCATATGCCTGTTAGTAGCAGGATCTCACCTGCGAATAGACACAGGAGTATAACCTGGGCAACACAAAGAGGCACAGGCTCCTTTAGAGAGAAAGGTTGGACAAGATCCTTGCTCTCATCTGCTTGACAGGAACCTGATCTTCTATCTAACTGAGAAGGGCCTGGTTCTCTATCTCCTTGAGAAAGGGCCTGCTCCTTCACCTGCTTGAGAAGGATCTTCTGCTTCATCTGCTTGAGAAGCATTGGCCTTATCATCTTCTTCCTGGTGTTGTGAAAACTTGGAGAATTTTGGACAGGGATAAGGGCTGGGACCTTTTGCCTTTTCTTTACCCTTGGTTACAGGATTTGGTAATCATTCGGATTAAGTGGGAGTGCCCTTAGTCTTTGCAGAAGCAGCAGTGGCGGCAGCAGCATTGCCTGTAGGAAGTAGCAGTGAGTGGAACATCTCATTCTACACATCCACAACATAATATAAACATTCAGCAGAAGCATCCCTAGTGAAACAATGCTATTCAGAGAAAAAGCTGGGAGATTCAGCCTTAGCGAAAATGGAGAGGCAAAACTGAACCTGCCATTACCAACATGGATGGACGAAAGGCAAAATTAAGTTGACTTCCGTGATCTGTCAATTTATCCTGAGAGTTACATATTAATGGGATGGAATAATTTGTTTAGCCAATTTTGCCATCTGTCCAGTCTGCTCCTCCCTATGGGAGGGTTAGAGATATGACTGTTCACCTCCTTTAGTGTCCGAAGCAGCAGATTAGATTAAACAAGTAGAGCAAAATGACCTTGATCTCTCAGCAGTAACTATAAACATCCGGGTGTTATCAGTCCACTAGCTGAAAAACTTCCTGTGCTACTTTCAACAAGTGTGCTGCTTAAAAGAGAGTACACTGAAGAAAAAAAGCCAGTAAAAAGGAAATTGGCTTCATCCTGGCTCAAACCAGGACAAATCTTAAAGAATGACTTTGTATTTTGTGAGCTCAAAATATTGTGACAAATTAAACTGGAGAATCATGGTTCATTCATCCCTGTGAACCATGGATGTGCACAACCTACCATAACAGCACAGAGGAAAATAGGAAGCCTTTCAAGCAGCTCAGTTTTAGCTAAATCTGTTTTTCCATGTGTAGGCAATGAGTTTTCTCACCATCAACTATGTTAAATAAATAGTTCCACAAATGAGAATTAATGATGCATCATTTCCTAAGTTTTGTCTCTCATGATTGATTGAAGACTCTGATTAAAGCTTTTCCCCTAATTAGGGTATTCACAAGGCCTTCTTGCATCTAAGTTATCTTACTCTTTAAGTTGTCGTAGAAACAGAAGTGGACAAGATAGCTGTTCCAACAGTTTGGGTATTTTATAATTCTACTCCTCTGCCTACTGTCTTATGTAGGACCATTTGGATGAACCTTCTGATTTTTAAAATCTTTATTTAATTTACAAAGTAGCTCATGGTTGAAAAGTGAGACAGGAAAGACAAGACACACAATAAGGTGACAAAAGCTTTACTTTCTTCAAATTCAGAGCTAAGAGAGGTGACAATGCAAATAGTTATAGAATCATAAAATCATTGAATTGTCAAGGTTGGAAAAGATCTTCAAGATCATCAAGTCCAACTGTCTGCCCTACCACCCCTAGCCACTAAACCATCTCCTGAAACACCATGTCCACTTGTTTTTTTAACAACCGGGGAGGGTGGAGGGCAGTCTGTTCCAATACTTCATCACTCTTTCTGTGAATAATTTTTTCCTAATATCCAATTTGAATCTCCCCTGGTGCAACTTGACCCCATTTGCTCTTGTGCTGTCTCTAGTCACTAGTGAAAAGAGGCCAACCCCCACCTCCCTACAACCTCCGTTCAGACTCCGCTCAGACTCCTCTTCTCCAAGCTGAACAGCCCCAGCTCCCTCAGCCTCTCCTCATAAGACCCCTAATCAGCCCAGCTGCCCCTCTTTGCACCCTGTCCAGCACCTCAATGTCCTTCCTATACCGCAGTGCCCAAAACTGCACACAGTGCTAGAGGTATGGCCTCACTAGGCCAAGGAGAGGAGCAGGATCAGTCTGGGAACACTGCTGGCTCATGTTCAGTCAGCTGTCGATCGAAACTCCCAGGTCCCTTTCTGTTGGGCATCTCTTCAGCCACTCCTCCCCAGTCCTGTAGAGCTGCTAGGGGTTGTTTTGGACAAAGTGCAGTACCCAACATTTGGCCTTATTGAAACTCATGCAATTGGCCTTGGGAAATTGATCAAGTCTGTCCAGATCCCTTTGCAGAGCCCCCCTACCCTTAAGGAGATTGACATTCCCACACAACTTGGGGTTGTCTGCAAACCTACTGAGGGTGCACCCTCATTCCTTGGATGACCAGTAATCAGGAAACACTGACCAGATTGGGGGCTGACTGTTGGAGAGCACTGTAGGGGAAAGGGACCTGGGGGTCCTGGTGGGCAGGAGGATGACCATGGCCCCTGTAGCCAAGAAGGCCAATGACATTCTGGGGTGTATTAGAAAGGGTGTGGTTAGTAGGTCAGGAGAGGTTCTCCTCACCCTCTATTCTGCCTTGGTGAGGCTGCGTCTGGAATATTGTGTCCAGTTCTGGGCCCCTCAGTTCAAGGAGGACAGGGAACTGCTTGAAAGAGTCCAGCACAGAGCCACAAAAATGATTAAGGGACTGGAACATCTTCCTCATGAGGAAAGGCTGAGGGAGCTGGGTCTCTTTAGCTTGGAGGAGACTGAGGGGCAACGTCATCAATGTTTATAAATACGTTAAGGGCGAGTGCCTGGAGGACAGAGACAGGCTCTTCTCAATGATGTCCAGTGATAATACAAGGGACAATGCCTACAAACTGGAACACAGGAGGTTCCACATAAACATCAGAAAAACTTCTTTCCTGTGAGAGTGACAGAGCCCTGGAACAGGCTGTCCAGAGAGCTGTGGTGCGTCCTTCACCGGAGACATTCAAAACCCACCTGGACACATTCCTGTGTGATGTGCTCTGGGTGATCCTGCTCTGGCAGGGGGGTTGGACTAGATGATCTTTCGAGGTCCCTTCCAGCCCCAGAAGATTCTGTGATTCTGTGAACTGAAAACATATGAAGGAAGTGACAAAGAAATTACTGAGAAGGATGAATGTAATCTTGTCAGTCGTGGTCATGCTCAAGGAATGTACTGAGATTTCAGACAGACACAAATTTACAGTGTGCCAAATTATCTTACCACAGAGGAGGGTAATAATGGTCTTTTTAACAGATAAATCTATTGGAAATCGGGAATGTTCCTGTGTATTTGTTAACCTGTAAGGGTAGGGTCCTGAGAATTCTGATGCTTCAGGAACAGGGATCCAAAAATGGCATTTCAGCACTGGCTGGACAGATTCACTGGCTCTGATGTGTCATTTCCAGAAGCATACCTCTCACAGACATTTCAGCATAGCCAAACAGTGGGTCGGAGGGTAAAAGCAGGTTACCTGATGGGTGGAAGTATATAATAGGTATTTTATTGCAAACACATTTCTCTCTTTAAAGCTCTCATTCTCAAGGATTATTCAGGTGACCTTAGTCATGATTTTGATGTCATAAAATGCAATTGCAACACTGTTGATTTCCACAACTAATTTTGGATATGGGAAGTCCCACAGATTTAAGGGTTTAACCTCTTAACTGCTGAGATTCTCTGACTGAAAGGATAATCTTTTTTTAAACTGCTCAACCTGGTTACCAAAAATCAATGGTTAAAGTGGAATGAAAGGTGATTCGTACTTTTGACATATACAGACAGTGAAAAAATTAAACTATAAGCTCTCGTTTAAATATCTGTTTGTTTTATTCTGACTTGCTGACAATTTTTTCCCTAAAATAGAAATTCTAAATTCTCTGCCCACAACAAACAAAATTTTCTGATTTAAAAAAATAATAATAAAAAAAATATATGTGAAATGTTATTCAGAAGAGAGAATTTTCTTTCTATGGTTCAGTAAAATGATGTATGCCTCCTTGCCTTTGATGTCATTGCTGCTTTCAGATGTTTGGCCATGTTCCAGGGCTTCCAGCAACTGTTTCACATTTACCTCCAGCACCACTTGCCACAGATTGCAATTTGTTTCACCTTCTACAATGCTAGTGAAGATGAAGAACTCCTTAGCCCTTCCTCTTCACTGTCCACAGTTCCCACCACGACCAGTTAAAGAAAGGACAAGGTTCTTGGAAACGGTTAAATAGATCCCTCTTCCTAGGACATCTTTCTATTTCAGATTTGTGGTTGAAAGGAGGCAAGACAGCAGATCGTAACTGACTAGACTTGGGTGCAGTATGATGTTATTATGGTCAAAATGCTCAGAGTCAATCCCTGGGCATTGCATTGTTAGCCATAGTCTTTTCCTATACCACAAATTCTGTCCAATGATGCTGTTGTGAATTCTTCCAAATGCAAACATTTCATTAGTCTAAATATAAACAAAATATAAATATGCTTATGTTATGCAAATAGAAGCATAAATAGATAATTCTCTTTGAGAGGAGAAATGCATTATAGTTCTTCAGTCTAAAATAGATGTCAGATGTTTTTGGAAGCAAGGAATAATAGCATTCAGAGTATGTCAGCTTGCACTCCCTCTCAGTGCTAGTCACACTGTGATTTGTTATGTTGAACACAAGTTTTAATTAAATAAGTTCCAATAGCTCAAAAAAGCTAGAAAAGAATTCAAAATGTGACTACTCTTGCCGTCATGTGTTTTGTCCTCTCATACTGCTAGCAGATGTGTTATGTGGGTTGGCAGAAAATAATTTATTGGATCTCTCTTCATGAATGTGAGTTAAATGGGAAGTTAGCTTAATGCAACTGTTGCCAGTGATCCTAACTGCCTAAGAAAACATCATTGTTTTGAATATCCTAATTATTCATTAGTTGAATAAATGTCTTTTTCACATGGGAATGTTTATCACTTTTTGAAGATGAAATATTAGCTTCTTCCTCCTTCTATGATTTCCTTTCAGTTGTGTTGATAGTTTCTGACTTACTATCTGTTCTGTCTGCAGTCTGTCGATGGATACTTCCCAGATCAGAACAAACATTACTTTACTTCCATTGCTGTACAACATTTGACCAAATAATAACCATATGGCCATTATGTCCCTAAAACTCCTCACACCACAGAAGGTAGCAACTCTGCTGTAACACATTGTGGCCCTGGTTTTCTTGAGCTTCAGTCTGAAACTCAGTCTGATGTCAGAAATCAAAACCACAACTGCCACCTACAGTGCCATTTACTAATCTGCATAAGGATATTTTTTTTTTACCACCTTGATGGAAAATCACTTCTATCATATTCCCAGTCATATTCAACAGTCAGACTGAGGGTGGAGGGAAAGTAAACCTTAAATCTCTTGATTACTAAAAAGTACATATTTTTAAAAGGTTGTGAAAAAACAACTCCAGCAATAATATTGTTTCTTGCTGCAATGGCAATTAAATAACAACAACAAAAAATAATCTGAGTATGCTAATATTCAGACAATATGTGCTTAATTAGCTTGTTGGAAAAAAAAATCTATTCTTATACAGTGCTTGCTTGTTTGCATGAGTTGAACTGAGTGATAGACCGTTGCACAGGCAAATGCGCAGGAAGACTGCATTTTTTTTAACAAGATAGACTGTTTTGTGTCATGTTAATCTATTTGTGCACACTTCTTTCATTTTTTGCCTCTTATAAAAGCAAAAGAGGACTTGACCAGTTTTGAGTAAAGATTTCAGCTGAAGGCCAGCCTGTGACTTTTTTCTATGAGTAATTGGTGGGACTACTTATGTGAATAATTTTCCATTGATTGTTATTGTTTGGTCTGAAGGTCATCAACAGTGACAAATATTTACATACCCTGACTATTTACAGAAAAGAACTAACTTTGCTATATTATGTCAATGTCTTATAAAAGAGAATTACGAATAATCTATCCAACAAAAAAAACCACAACAACAACAACAACAAAAAAACCCCCTCTGCATTATATTTAAGACAAAATAAAATTAAGGATAATTGGTTTATACAATATCAGAATATCCTACAACTGTCTAACAAACAACAAGCTCAGTCACTCAAATCCATTTTTCAATAGTTGTCTGCATATACATTTTCCTTGTGAAACTCATATATATGTGATGTCAAATTTATAGCTATTTTTTGATACTCATTCCATCTGGAATACTTGATTCCTGTAGTTTTTCCAGCCTGGAAATGCTAGGGTCTATGATATTTTTTGTTGTTTATATTTAACAGTTAAGATTAGAAAAATGGTATGAAATATCTTAGTTAGGTATGCCCGTGACACGAAGAAACAGCTCTTGAAATTAATGATTGCAGACGTTAAGAGAACATTTACTAATAAACTACTTTGAAAAGTGAACATATTTTACAGCACATTTTTAGTTCAGAAATAGTGGTTTTATGCTTTAAATAAAGAAGAAACTGGTAAACAGAGGTTTGTTCTTTTGGAAAATTGATGTCAACTAAAAGGTAAAATTACTGTTTGAGATTTTTCAGAGCACAAAAATAGATAATTTGAAAGAAATGCCAGTTACCTGTAATTTCTGCAAGTTTAGTGCATGCTGTGTCTACCAAATGGGAGTGGAAGGATTTAAACCCTTACTGTGTGATGGGAAAATGTTGTTACTTTTCAGGTTTAAGAATTCAGATATGTTCTTTGACAGGTGGTTGGATCTAGAATTCCTGCACAGCCTTACCTCTTTTGTGGTAAATGAGAGGAAGCTGGATATTTCACATTGAGAGGAACAGGAGGAGTATTTCTAGCTCTGGATCAGATTAGATGGAAGAAATGTGACATGGCATTTTGTATTATCCCCCTTTAGGCTTATAATAAACAGGCATGCCCTGCAAAGACAACAGTGTAACATACTGCAGGGTATATGCATATGTTTGGAATTCATGAATTCAACAGTATGAGCCAGTGTCTGCTCGCATGCCTGGAGCTCAGCAGCTCCTGGGCTGTAAGAATTTCCAGAGGGTAAGAATTTAAAAACAATCTAGTCAAAATCTTGGCCAAATAAACACTTTCAATATCTAATCTATCTATATTGATAGAGGGTTTCTAAGTGCCTCTGGAAGAGTCCGTCTCTCCACAAGGCAATTATCAGGGAAGTGTATGAGGAACCAATCTTAATTTTGGGGAATTTTTGCTTTTTTGCTTTCTCGAAAAAGGAGAAATATGTGGGGGTTTTTCAGCAGGCAAGGGAGGACAATCACTATGTGTATAATCCCATTGCTTACTCTTTTGCTATTTTACTCCTTTGCTTAAATATTAAAGAAAAATAACAGTAAAAGCACTTGAAAGAATGATCAGGAGACATATATCTGCTCCTGCTTCTGTTAGATCTTATTGCACAGAACTCTTCTTTCCCACCATTTGTACCTTAGATTAATGTCTTGTCTTTAGAAGGTATGGAACAGAGCTAATCTTTTGCTAGAATTATTACTTTAAAAAATGACAATTGTAATGCAGGAGTAAAAAAAAACCAAAAAAACCCCACAAAAAACGGTGTATGCAAATTCATGAATATTGGAACATTCTTGGCAAATTCAATCTATTAGGACCAAGATAGTGGTATCATTATCACAAAAAGGTTATCTGGCTAGAAGAAAAACACAAATCTGACCCCACTGAGGGAGAGCCTGCAGCTTGAGTTAAAAACTTAGATTAGACCATCAATCATAGAAGCAAGCTATTGGGAACTGGCCTTCCAAATTTTCAGCTGTTCACAGAGTATTTATTTAATGAGAGAACAAAACTGAGCCAGTAGCATAGTTTTCAAATCTGCAGACAGCATGACAGCAGCACTACTTTTGGGTCTGAGGGGCCCACATGCCAAGTTAGGAAGACTGAGAGGAAACCAGAGCTCGTCTTATTGTTTTGTTGTAAAAAAACACTATTTTATTGCTTTCATCAAGGCAAATTGCAGCCATACTGTACCATCAATCTGAACTACGCAGGCTGCAAAAACCAAAATTACTCATAGATGTAACAGCAGTTTGAAAACAGAAGCCATGAGCTCTTATTTAATCTTTGTAATCACTTATGCCAAGAGAAAAGGGAAGGCTAAGTGAGTATCAAAGGCTCCTGTATCACCAGCTGAGAATACAGCACAGTGGTTTAAGTGATAGCTTGTCTTTCTGAACTTTTGTAGGAGTATTTTAACTAATCCATATCACAGGAGTCAGTTCAACAACTATTACAGCTATTACAGACATTCCTGGTATTTTTTATATACAATAATTGGAACCTTTCTCTTTATTTCTCCTCTTTCTTTCAGCTAAGACTAGAAAAAAGTTGGTGAGACCTAATTAAATGTTTCTACTTATAAGCTAATAGTTCAGAAGTTTTATAAACGTCAGATTTATTTATTTTTTTCCTCTTCCCTCTGTTGGAACTTTGGGAATCAACCTCACAATTTCCAAGATGCATCCTACTGTGATTCATTTCTCCTGTTTTGTGATCTGGATCCTCATAACACTGCTGGTGCATTTCACTTCAGGTGGTAATTACATGAATTTATGGTGGGGTGCCCTGAATCAATCTGTCATTTTTTTTCCCAGTTCAAGGTGTATTTCCACTTATGGTACAAATGGCCACCACAAAACTGTTAATATGTTAGCTGCTGTAAAAGGTTATGAATTCACCTTCTAATGATAGTTAATATTTAGTTACTGGACAGAAGCAAAAGCAGGGAGATGATTTCCTAGCCAAACAACTTGTTGTGATCATTTAGCTATGTGCAACTGAAAATATATGTTAATCAGATGTCTCTCATGTGTAACCAGCTGACCAAAAGGGAATCAGAGTACTTCTTAACCTTGGAAGCTTTATTTAAGAAAAACTTCACAGGATTTGCAAGTTACATACATTGCAAAACTATCTAGAGGCAGGGCTTATGGTCTTACCATACCGTGCTTCCTAATTATTTCTGTTCTTCCAGGCTGAGTACCAGAGGATCTCACACTCTGAGAACTTATTTTAACCCAGACAATCCTTACATTAACTGTTGTCATACCTGTGGATAAATTCTTCTCATCTCCTTTTTTATAAAACTTCAATTCTCTGAAGGCGTATCACAAGACAGGCAGCTACCTCAGAATTGATAAGAGGTATTTCTGGAAGCATTCCTTTTAGCTTCTCTCTCTTCTGCTGCTGTTACAACAATGGGAATATCCCCAGTCTTAAATTTTAAGGTGGTCAAAGAAATCACCAAACATTGACATTTATTCAGACTATTTATTACCAGTTACAGGTTTCTGTCATTGGAGGCTGCACACCCAGAACAGAAGCTGTTTCTCTGTTATTCTGCAGAAACGTAATTTCTGCATATGGGTTTACAGATTATCCTGTCTACATTTACTTTCACTGAAAGGTGCACAAAGATACAGGTACACAAAAAGTTTAAACTTTCCCTCAATTTAAATATATATCAAACAGTTGCAACTTCTTGAATATCAAAAGCAACTCATAGCTTAAGTCTATTTCTTATTTAGCAGGGCAATGTTTTGAACATCTAGTTCTGAGCATCTCAGTTCAGAGAAAATTTTACACCTAATTTACAGATTTCTAAAACTGGATGCTTGCAACAGAAATGCCAGCAGCTGGTTAATTTTTGTGTGACGAGCAGCACTACAATTAATTCAGGCAAATTCACACATGCTAATAACACCAGAGAAACAAGTGTTTGTTAAAGACTTGCTATGTAGGTCCTGCTTAATAACCTCATGCTTCATTCTTTAGGACTCCGCTTGGAAGGGTTAGTAAACGTAAAACCCGCAGAAAGTGTGTTCATGTAAGTATCTAACATACCCCTGTACAACAGCTCCAGGCAAAACAAAAAATAACATGGGCAGTTAACATTCCAACATAAATTATATTTTTAATTAACTCCATAGACGGAAAAAAATATCACTGTGGTAGTTTATTGTATTAATTATCTCTTTGTTACCTACAGGATATAAACAACTGTGAAGGGTCACAGTAAAAAGCAGTAATCATACACAGTCTTCTGTTCTTAACTAAGCTTGCAAAGTAAGAGCAAAGGAACATCTTTGGAAACTAGTATAGAATCAAATCTTGTCTCTTGCACATCTTAGGAAAGCAACCCGTGCTGAAAGGAAAAATAGGCAGCTTTGAATTTCAGCTCCTATAAGCCTCTTCAGTCAACTTTAGGACACACAAAATTGATAGACTAGATAAGTAAAGGGATTAAAAAGAAACTTGGTTTTATGTCTGTTGCACATGTTGCTTCTGCCATTTCATTAAAATTATATTCTTCTAGTTGAGGTTTTCCTTTTATTGCCTTGGTTTTATATTTTTTGGCAATGTGCTCAGTTTTCTTTGCTTTCTCCCTCCTCATCTTATTGGATTTTGAGATTATTTTTGTACACATAACATGAAATTAATAATTGACTTATTCTTTGTATGTAATGATTTTCAGTATATGAACTGTGTGATTGAACTTTTGTTTTTTACTATATATAGACCAGATTTTACCTTAAAAAAAATAAAGAAATAAAGCCAGCTATTTATTGGTAGACATCATGTTACTTGTATTTGCTTTCTACTGCTTTTAACATCAGTAGATAAAAATCGCCATAGAATAGCACTTCTGAATCGGAGTCTGAAGAAATCTTTTTTTTTATGAGTTTCTAGGTACTTACCTGCAGACTAGGCAGGATGCAATCCACAGGGAAAAAAACACAAACTGAGTAGCTGAAAAGTTTTTGATAGCAAATCTAAGAAAAATGCTTTAATTCTTCTCTGGATATTCTGCAAGGACGAAAAACAAAACTCACAACCCTGAGGTCTAAAACCTCAGCCAGCATTCAACTCATGTTGCTTCAATCACTGCTGTAGAGCTGTGAGGATTTACATCTGTAAACTCGGCCCCAAATCTCTTAAATAACAATTTTTCCTTTGTATTGGTTATTCAGCACTAATCTGTATAATATTGTCAGACTTAAAATAGAACAGATTTCGTGGAAGGAGAGGAGGGAAAAAGCAGAAACAGAACAGTTAAAAGGGATTGCCAAACTGAGCACAGATTTTTTGGAGGATGGGAAATGTCAGTAGCCCAAACAAGCAAAAGAACAATCATAAATGTGCTACAGCACAAATTATAGTATCACTGTGTAATAAAAAGCTGAATTTCTCCTTCTGGGTTGTATTCATTTTTTAAAGTGTAAGACAGTGAAGATGTAAACAACACAACTCTTTTCTCATAAACAGACTGTGATTAAGTAACTTGGACTACTTCTTGTTTCCTTTATTAGTGAGATTAGTCATATTTCTTTACTGGCCCAAATTCAGCAGTGCACTTAAATGCATGCATAAATCCCACTGATTTCAATGGGATTTACACATGTGCTTAAAATTAAGCACATGCTTAATTTCGCTGCTAAATTGGGAATAAAAGAAATTCAAGTGGATTCCTCCTCATCCAATATTGTGATTTGGCTAATTCAGTAATATTTTGTCATGTTAGCTTAAAACATCAACCAAAACCTAAGTTTTATATGATGAACAAAATGAGATCAGGATGGCTTGCAAAACAAGTTCATTAAAATTACTTTTTCTTTTTTTAAAGTAGTGACTATGGACCTTCCTCCAGAGAGCTTGTAGCATTTTTTAGATGCTAGCAGAAACAAATTCAATGCACATAAAGTACTGTTCTCTCTGAATGCAATGTTGGCATAGAAAAAGATACTTAGAGGTAAATATATTACTGACTCTGTCTTTTCCTTTCTAACCCTAGATCTCATGCTACTACTAGACTTCTGCGGTTTGTAGTATTTTACTCTGCACAAATACTCTCCTAAGTGGACTGTCCTAGAGATAAGTAGGCAGCATGCAAGATTTTCTGTTGTACTTATAATATCTGGAATCTTACATCTTCAAAACAATTTTAGTAAAAATTTATTAATCTCTCTGCAATTGTGAGTGTTCACAATAAAAGGTCAGGGATGATACACCTCCAAGCTTCCAAGTGGTTATTACAGTTTCAAAGAGTCATAAATGCATGTTTTCAAAATTGTCTCTTCTCCTTAGACCATTTTGCATGATGTCAGGAACACTTAGCTTCACCTTTGGAAAGAAATACAACCTTTAAAAATCTTGGTATTCTTGTGAATTAAAATTATCAACAGTGTAGGAAAACATTCAGTGCAGAAAAAATACAAGCAAATTTTATGAGAAATGATGGCTATAGAAAGCCGCTTTTTCTCATCAGAAGATTTTGGGTAGACTGTCCGGTACTTCAAGATATTTGTGTGTGCAGCATTGTTTTTTGGATCAGCTTCCAAATAGTTTAGTAAATTTTGTAGCAGAATGTATTTGCTCTCTATGCCTTCCTTCCTTTTATTCTAAAAGAGTTGTGAATACATTTATTGTAAATAAATTTTGCTTATGTAAGCATGGTTGTTATGAGTTTCAGTATGGCATTTTGAAGGAAGAACAAGTCCCAAAGATTGACTGCTACTTTACCAAAGAATTAGCAGTCTTTTCTCTCTTTTACACACACATACACAAAAGCAATAAAAATCTAAAAACTTGTCTAGCTTGAGCCTCCTATACAGCAGATCCCAGCGTGTTTCCCAGTCTCCATGATGCAGCATGCTTCCCCTTACTACCACTAGCTCATCAAAATCTCTCCCGTGGGTTTTTCCTCAGAGCAGGAGTGAGAAGTGATTTACACTGAACATCTTCGCTGGGTACCCACCTGTATTTTTTTTCTGCGGTTGTGGGATATTGCCTCATCTTCTCCCACATCCCACTTGACATCAACAAACTGGGCACAAAAAGAGGGTCTTCTGAATCCTCAATTATGTCCTACCTGTGGCTACATTATTGTGCAACACACAGAATGGATTTTCAAGAGTAATACATCATGAAAAATGGGTCATTGTGTAGTGACACTGCAGAACTCTGTCCAAAACATCTTTGTAATACAGCTAATCCCACAGTGCTGGGAGAGGGGGCATGTCAAATGGGAATTAATATTTCAGAAGTCTTATTTAATGTAAATAATGTCAGTTCATGTCTCTTTCTAGATATTTTATTCTTCTCTCAGTGGACTTAATGAAGTTAGGGATATTTTTTTTTGTTCCATTCTTAAGAATTTCAGGTTGTTGCACAAGCTGAGGTAACACCACCCCCTTCTGTTCACACTGATGCTAGGCTTGAACAGTTATTTATCCAGCATAGCAAGGCACTGGTACTCCAGTGCCATTTGCCCAGCTGAATGGGAAGTATGGATTTTATTGCTGCAGCTTAATCACACTCATTGAACTATATAGTTTCAAATAAACAGTCTTAATTGTCTAAAGCAGCTTTTCTGGATAGCAACTTAAATACCTAAAACATATTCAATTCTGCTACAGCTCTCCAGCATGAATAAATACAAAAATTAATTAATTAAAAATAATTTATGTGTTAGGCAGCATTTTCTGTTACTTGCAGCTCACTTTCATTTTAGCATGCTTCTTTTGATCATCTGTCAGAGCACCATCTGTCTTCTGATTTGATCCCGGGAAGATATCTTCTTTTCTGTGATGAAAAGAATTTTACGTACATGCTATTTTGATTTGCAGTCTGTGGTACACAGGAAATACCTATTACTGATATATAATATTCAGGTAGGTTCCTCTGCATTACTCAATTAGTTATCTAATTTTACTAGAACTCTAATACATCAGTTGTCTGTCCAAAACACTCACTTTGACACAACTAAATCTGATGATGATGTCATGTCTTCATGATGATTTTCCTGGTTGGAAGCAGTGGCTTGAGCAGTATGATTCCCTCCATTCGTGTATGTTCATTTCTGTAGAATGAGCCAAAGCAGTGAGTTGAACTGGGACTCAGACAGGTTAAACATAATACAGCTAAAATCAACCCTGTGGCTGTCAGCTTAGGGAAGTGATCCAGGTCACAGAACAGCTGTGAGGGTAGTGCAAGATGGGGTAGCAACCCTGGAGCAGCAGTGAAGGAAGAGATGGGCATGGGGGAAACTACTTATACTTGTAATTTTTGCTTCAGAAATGTCAACAGAGTGCTCTTGAGTAAGGGTTTGATAGTTGTTGGTTTTTTCCACCTTGTAGAAGGTAAGTATTTTAAAGGCTAAAGAAAAAATAAGAATATTCTGGAAGCCTTGAACAAATCACAGCAGAAAAAAACACCTTTGTGTATATTTCTAATGCTAACATTTTTCACAATTTTACACAGTTCACAGCTGAGGTCTAAAAAACAACTGGGATATATAACTTTGTAGTGTTTGGAAGACTCCCTGCTCTGGGGTAATACGTTTCTTTGCCCATTTACTCTGTGAGGCCAGGGAACTCGTCTTTCCTTTGGCTGATGTTGGAAGGCATTCAGTGTTCTCCTTCTTCAATTTAAATTTATTGAGTGACTCATAGTTGGGACTATTCACTCTGGCTAACAAAGTTCCTTGGCCTTACAGTTGTAGCTCATAATGTATCCTGAAACAGTGACTGTTCATCCTGAAGCAAGACCCATAGGGCTCCTCTAATATGAGCTGTGTTGCATGACAATAATAAAGGTAAAGTGCATGGTTCTGAAGTTCTCCTGAAGTTACATCATCAGTGATGAACTTGGAGATATCAAACTTCTATGACATAAATCAACGTGTCATGGACATTGAGCCCAGCACCCCAAGGGTTTGTGGCATTGGCTTCTCTTCTGGGAATTATTAAGTAAATTTTTTCAAAATATGCTGGCACAGTTACTTGGCAAGGGCAAATAAAGTTACTATTGAATCTGAAATTTCCACTGATTAATTGAACGTGTGCAAGAGACTAGCAATGTGAAAAACAAGATGAGCCTGAGTTTAGTGGAAAGGTTCACAAGCACCTTGTGGTGGCTCACCTCGTGACCATTGCTGGCCAGTACAGCACTTCTGCAATTGTAACCTGATGTGACAGCCTACATGATGAATGTCAGCAGCTCCTCATATATTCCTACCATCTTGATGCTTCACATTCTTAATGGATAAACAGCATGGTCCTAAGTTCCTGATGGCAGGGCCAGAAGGCTGGGCATGAGATAATAGGTGGGATGCAAGCCATTTAGTACATACTAAATGTGTGTACAATGTAAAATGTAAAAGCAGGAGTTTTTAGGATGGCTGTGATTTTCAAATGTTCAACCAGTCTGATACTTCAAGGATAATTTCCATGGCTAGATGTGGCTAGTGAAATTTGGATGGAGGCTGTGTACACTTTGTCGGGCACCTTCACTGGGTAACTTAGCAGGGTAGTAGAGAAGTAGCCCATATGTATCAAGTAAAATTCCTAAAGACCTTGTTTGTTACAGAACACAGCATGATCAAATCTACTTCTATGGAGCTAATCTCTTAATGACTAGGAATGAGTGACTGTAGTTTTAGAGTTCCTCATACATACATTTCCTCAGAATCTGGATGCATACTTTGTGGTTTAAGTCCAAATTTAAGCATGATTTTTTTCCTTGTACACATGTGAGTAATCAGGCAGTAGAAGTAATTGTGGAAGTAGTTAATGTTGACTGATACACAGCCATTACAAACAATCAAAAATTTCTGAAATTTGCTCTAATATACAGTCCAGCTTCTTCTCTCCATTACTTATTTGAATAAGCTGGGACTTCAGCATGAAAAAACATTCAGCTGTAGTTGAACTGTATAGTCAAATGTAACAAATTCCTGTGGATTAAAAAGCACTATTTCAGTTTCTTCCCATTAGAATATTCTCATATGCCATTAGCATATAAAAGTACAGGACTTTCAGGCTGGAGCAAAACACCCATTTGAACACACAGATTTTTTTTACTGGAACTTTAAGAAGAGAAGAAAAGGAAAAGAGAATACAACAAATTTTCAATTTGTGCAACTTCACCTAAAAATTCTGCCCAAAGGGTTAACTAACTGTCTTTCAACACTGACTTCCTTGTTTTTCACTATAGGCAGTTTATTCTCAAACCCAGTTGAGATGGTGAAATGAATGTATACAAAAGGGAATTCTGAAGCTTTAGTGTGCCATTTTGTTACTTAAAATAAACAAAGCTCTAATAAATTCTTGTCAAGTTCAAAAAGAATTGCATTTATTCCTTTGTGACCTTTTGTCAAACTGTATATAATTCTGCTTCCTGTACATGAACCACCTGTGCAGATAAGTCTTTTTGAATGTCTATATTCATATGGAACAAAATAATTCAAACTGTTTTCAAAGCAAAGTTCTAATTTTTCCGCTTTTTGTGCACAAAAATCTAAAAAATAAATAAATAAAAACATTCTAAAGAACTGGAATAGAGTTTCTAGACTTCACTGCTGCTCCGAAACATTACTTGCATTTTGAAAAGCATGGGCATTTATAAATCACCTGAGAGATAAGATAATCAAAACAGATTATATTCCCATAAAAAGAAAAAAAAAACAACAAACTAAAAAAAACCAAACCAAAACAAACAAAAATACCCTCAACCCAACACAAAACTAAAACCCCAAACAAACTAAAATCCCAAAACCAAACCCAAACAAAAAAACCCAAAACCAAACCAAGGAAACAACAATAACAAAAAAAAAACACAAACCAACAAAAAAACCAAACCAAACAACCAAACAATAAAGATAGTCAAGTAATTTATGAGAGACCATATAACATGGTTATTATGCTTACTGAGATACTTGAAACTCACAACAGTTTGAATCACCTAAAAGGTTGCATAGACGTCTATTGAATGGACAGACACAATTGCACCTGAGGATCTGAGAGTCCTACATGTTTCTCCATGAACCTTACTATTCAAGGTGACCTAAACATTGAGGAAATTAATTAAATTATATTATATTATGAGCTGGACCTCCTCAACACACACTGAGGATTTTCACCTGAAGAATCATCTACATTCTGATGCATTTCCCCTCCGAATTTCATCCATTTCTTTAGAAAGCTTAATAGTGTTGTACTATGGATCTTGTCTAGATATATCTGATTCAAATGGGAACTTCAATATTTAAAAAAGTACATACTCTATGATGCACTTCAGCATTAAAATATATTACAATATCAGATAGGCTTATAACTTAAAAACAAGAAGTCTTGTAGGACTTTTTTGATTACAATCAATAGAAGCTGTCTTTTTTAAATGGTTATATGTTACTGAATAAGCCTATTTCAGCCAATAAAAAAGGAACTTGCACAAGATTTTATATCTCAATCATTCAAAAATGTCTAAAACATAGAATATGATAAAATATAACTTTTCTTTTAGGGCATTCATGGCAGTCATTGTTGCATTTTAAACTAACAGGCAAGACAAATTGCCAAAGATCAAAACCAAGCATGTGTTTGATACCATGAATTTCAGTCAGTTGTCTGTGGATGCTATTGTTGGTTCCCTTTATCCTTTCTTAATACTTCGTGAGTTATGGGGGAGAAGAGAATAACATGACAGAGAAAATCACATGTGAACAAAGGCTCACTTAAGTAAGTTTCAGGTTGTACATGTTTTACAAATCTCATGTTTGTAAACACATATTTTGACATCTTATGTTTTTGGAAGACATTATATCCACCAGAAATAATTGCAGAAATCTCTTTGACTCTACTTGTATAATACCTATAATACCCTATAACATTTTAGGTCTATGTAAACAGCCTGCTTTAAATAAATTTGTATTTTTATTAAACCACCTTCCAATTCAATTCTAATTCTAAGGGACTATTAGGTTATTTTAAGTTGATGAGAAGTTCCCATAATAACTATATACCAGATTACATAAAAATGAGAGGCCAATAATATAAATATTTTTTACTTTTGAAAAAAAGTAAAAGTACTTGTGACAAATTTTTGCACTTCAGAATATTTTGTCTAAAGAGTCAGCCTGGCCAAAGCTGCAAGAATACAGTTTCCAAAAATTGATATTAGAATAAGAATTTGTGGGTTCTTGTCCAGTTTTCAAGTTGCTGGAAGGAAAACCAAAAGCTAACATTTTCCAAAATTCTCAGCATAGGCAGGGCAGGGAATTTTTTAATGTAATCTATTGCACTCAGGTGAAAATACTGAAAAATTTTATTCAAAATCTTATACAACACTAACGAGGAATTCAGCTGGAAACAGGCCAAATAATGAGAATCTGGATGAAGTGACCCATTATCTTTATGAGACAAGCAGTTCGTTTTTTGCCTTCAAAAAGGTCTTCTGTCACAGATAAACTCCAACGATTATAAAGGCCTGTATTTATGCTTTATTTGTTGCAATATCATTTAATAGCCCACTATTCATCATTTCCTTCCTCATAAATTTCTGAATCTTCTTCCAACTCTGTTTAACTCCATGCATGGTTTGAAAGGCAAGAGGAGATAAAACATATGCATGGGCTGTCAGCTAGGTGGGACCACCATCCACGCAGTCAAATATCACCTAACTGTTTATAGTGATCATTACTCGGAAGGTAATCTTTCATGGTAGTGTATTGCTCATTGTACGTGCCAAAACACATACTAGCACTGTGCTGGTCTAGCAGGGGACCTGCTCTTGTTACAGTATGGAAAGTAACACTTTTTCAGATGGAAGGGAATTTGTCCAATAGGATTGTAGCTTTCCTTTTCTAAAAAACAAGCCTTATGAAAGTGCTTGCAACAGGAATCATAATTGCTTTTTAGTGTTTCACTGGACTGTATTTTGCTGCAGTGTCATCCTCCGTGTTCGCTGTAAATATGGTTTTAACTCAGAACAGGGTTATGCCTTCCCATAATAGTCTTTCTGGTGGCTCATATTCTGTCAAAGACTAGATGGAAGACACAAAGAGAGACAGAGGAAAAAAAACAAACAAAACACAACAAAGAAAAGCAATCAGTAAAACCCATTTTCTCATTTTAATACATAATAAGCCTGCCTATTGCATAAAGTTCTAAGTGATTTAGTTGGTTCTATTTAATAGTGATGCCACTAAACCATTGCAAATCCCTAATGTGTCACCTTTAAAGTAATTTATTATTTCCTAAATTGGTTTAATTTGATATAGCAACTTCTTTTGTTAAGTACAGTTGTTTTAACAATTTCTTCATAAAATGCTTGCTGTGATCCTGATTATTTAATGCACTCCAAAGATTTTCTGTAAGAGTTGACAAAAAATCTGTACATAAACTTTAAATATATCGATAAAATTAATTCTAAATATATAGAAACATTACAGCATTGGGCTAAATAAAAAATCGTATTAAAATTTAAGTACTAAGAAATTTGGAGATCTGTGTAGCAGAATGCTCCATCTCTCAATATGTCTGTCTCAGTTTCCATCTATGATTTAACTGCTTTCTGTTTCAGTTTTGCAGGCCCAGGCCTGGAATGGAAAGATTCCCATGAGAAAGGGAAAGGCCTAGCAAGCTCTGAGCTGGTAACAACTTTGAAAGGTACAAAAAGAGGCCAAGTTTGTGTTTCTAACACCATCTGCTCTCCAGTGTGTAAGAACATGGATCTCAGCCCAGCCAAAACTAGACCCAAAAAAAGAGATAAAAAAAGAATGAACAGATAAACGAAAGAGTTTGTGTGGTGAGAACAGGGCCTTCATGTTTTTTCTACTGTTTTCCTTTTATTCTCCAATGAGAGATTTTGGAGGTATGGCTAAATAGTTAAATGATAGCAGTCAATCTGCTTTATTCTATAAAAGCCTGATCCCATCTTTGATCAGCAAACTTTCCATACACTTTTCCAGGAGGTTGCTGGGCCTTCTCCTCTCCAGCAGGGATGCCTGCAGAGAGACTGATTCTCAAGAATTAAGATCCACTCACAGATACCCAGCTGTGGCCAGGCAAGGGTGAGATATATTAACTCCTTTATTGTCTTTATTAGCAAACTTAACGTTAAGTAATTTTCATCATTAAGTTTAAAGATTATAAAATCTTTTAATATTCAATTAATGTTCTAGGCCTAATATAAAAAAATATGATAAGTAAGTTGCTAGTATTTTAATGGTTAACCTTTATTTTTTTTATCTAAATACAAGTAGTGAATTTCATTGTTAAGATACCCTTTGCATTCAAACTTCAACTACTGTTCCAGTCTCCCGATTTCCCTAGAATTTGACTGTATTTGTGCTTTCTACATTAATGAGTTAAGACACTGGTGTATGCAATAAATCTTGATCTGTGCATATACATCTTGTCTGCCATCCTATCCTGTTTGGGACAATCTAGGCCATTTTCATGTCTATAGCCTTGTATCGGAAACTGAACTAAAAATTGAATATTTTCCTATGATGCACATTTCATATTTTACTTTTCTGGATGTTGTCTAAGAAATTGCCACCAGTTTAGGACAAATTACCATTTCCCCCATGCAGAATGCATCTTCTTTTTTCTTGAGAACGGTCTGTTTATATCACTGGGGTAAATTATTTATAATTCCTTAATGTGTTAATTATGCTGTTGTGCAGTATATATGGGATATTTTACTCACAGTTTCATAGAAACCTTGGATACAAACATCCTTTTCCAGGCTAGTCATCAATTCTAGATTCCTTCATCATAACATAAACCTGTGATTAAAATAGAAGGACAATCGGTCTGATTTAAATCTAATCTAATCTAAATCTAATGAAGATTTTAAATAACTGAAAGTTTGTACTGCAATACCTAAGACTGTAATGCTGTTCATTATCTTATTAAATTTATATTAGGTGAATTTTTTTTTTTACTTTTGTTAAATTTCTCTTCCAGGCTTGTTGCAAGTATTAAAATATTAGACTTCAGCAAAAATAAGTATATATAGCATAGATAGAGAAGGTGCAGACTCCAGTGAAATGTAGGACACAGGAGACACAGTAGACACTATTAGGAACTGTAGAGCGACCTGTGTCTGGTGGCAGATTCACCTGCTTTCAGAGGTGATGTGTCTCTGTCAACTTTGATCCAGATTCCAGAGACTTTGAAGCTGGATAGTACCTCATTTCCTTCCAAAAACTTAAAAGGTTCATGGTCTTCTTTTAAAAGGTAGACAGCGTACTTGCATCCATCAAGCTAGACTAATAGTGACTAATATAAAAAGTTTCGATTAGGCTTTCTCTTCACCTAAGGAGACTTAAATTTGTATTTCCTATCTTCCAGGAAACATTTTTCATTGCTAAGTTCTTTGTTATTTTGGCTAAAGTAAGTTATTATATTTACTGAAGTAGATTAATTCAGGATCACATGACCAGAAGAGGTGGAAAAGAGACATAGAGAAAAATGAATAAAAAGGAAAAAAAGCAAGGTTAGTATTTATTGGTGTGAGTTTTTGTGGGAGTTTCAGTTCTGTTCTGAATTCTAAAAGCTTTAACCAATTCTGTTGTAAGTGTAGCCATGTGTTAGTTTGTGAGCTAACAATACCCAATAATAATGCATATTGTTAGAACATGGAAACATGCAAATAATTCCTTAGTTCAGTACTCCTTAGTTGTTTATTATAATGCATTCTTTAAGCAACACATTCTTTCATTTACTTTAATTTACCTTGTTGTGAAGGACCAGGTCTTTCCTTACACGAACATGAAATGTCCTTTGAGTCAGCCGACAAAACTGACTTAAAACGGTGTCTCCACGCGGCAGGAAACCCCCTCTGTGTGTAGGGGGGGGGGAACAGCTGCTACAGGGGAGGAGCCGTGGCCGGAAGCAGGGGCAGGACTAGGTCCCGTCTGATTGGCTGAAAAGCCCGGAAATGCAAAACTGGCGCCGAAGAACCCCATGAGAGAGGCAGCGCGACACGCCCCTCTCTCTCTCTCTCTCTCCTCATGTGTTCGAGGCA